>NC_091469.1:466091014-466391014 GCF_036971445.1 Narcine bancroftii
GATAAAGGCCAGCATACTAAAAGCCTTCTTCACCACCCTATTCACGTGAGTTTCTACCTTCAGGGAACGATGTACCGTTACTCCTAAATCCTTCTGCTCCTGTATTCATCAATGCTCTCCCATTTACTACGTATGTCCTATTCTGATTCTTCTTACCAGAATGAAGCACCTCACACTTATCAGCATTAAATTCCATCTGCCATTTTTCAGCCCACTTTTCTAAGCAGCCCAAATCCCTCTGCAATCCTTGAAAACCTTCTTCATTATCCACTATTCCACCTATCTTAGTATCGTCTGCATATTTACTAATCCAATTCACCACCCCATCATCTAGATCATTAATGTATATAACGAACAACAATGGGCCCAATACAGATCCTTGAGGCACACCACTGGTCACCGGCCTCCAACCTGACAGACAATTATCCACTACCACTCTCTGGCCTCTCCCTTTCAGCCAATGTTCAATCCATTTGACTATCTCAAAATTTATACCTAAAGACTGCACCTTCCTAACTAACCTTCCATGTGGTACCTTATCGAAGGCCTTACTGAAGTCCATATAGACAACATCCACTGCGCTACCCTCATCCACATTCCTAGTCACCTCTTCAAAAAATTCAATCAGATTGGTCAAACATGACCTTCCTCCCACAAATCCATGTTGAGTGCTCCTGATCAGACCCTGTCTATCCAGATGTTTATAAGTACTATCTCTAAGAATTTTCTCCATTAATTTACCTACCACAGACGTCAAACTTACAGGCCGATAGTTGCCAGGCTTCCTCCTTGAACCCTTTTTAAATAAATAACGGAACCACATGCGCAATGCGCCAATCCTCCGGCACTATCCCCATATCTAATGACATTTGAAAAATTACCGCCAGAGCCTCTGCTATTTCCTCCTTCACTTCTCTCAATGTCCTGGGGAAGATCCCGTCTGGTCCCGGAGACTTATCCACCTTTATATTCTTCAAAAGCCTTAAAACTACACCTTTTGTAATCTCTATATTCCCCATATTTACCCAATTTGCTTTTTTTTTTATCCCACATCTCCCAATATCCTTCTCCTTAGTGAATACCGAAGAAAAGAAACTGTTCAATATCTCCCCCATTTCTCTAGGTTCCACACACAGTTTTCCACTCTGATATGGACATAGGAACATAGAAACATAGGAACATAGGGACATAGGAACATAGAAACATAGGAACATAGGAACATAGGAACATAGAAACATAGGAACATAGGGACATAGGAACATAGAAACATAGGAACATAGAGACATAGGAACATAGGGACATAGGAAGTAGGAACAGGAGTAGGCCAAAAATGGCCCATCGAGCCTGCTCCGCCATTCAATACGATCATGGCTGATCTAATTTATGACCTAACTCCATCTACCTGCCTTCTCCCCATATCCCCTAATTCCTCTATCATGTAAAAATTTATCTAACCGAATTTTAAATATGTTTAATGAAGCAGCCTCAACCACTTCCCTGGTTAGAGAATTCCAAACATTCACTACTCTCTGGGAAAAACTATTTTTCCTCATCTCTATCCTAAATCTACTCCCCCGAATCTTGAGTCTGTGTCCTCTCATTTTAGTTTCCCCAGCCAGCTCAAAAAACCTTCCTACATCTATCCTATCCATACCCTTCATAATCCTATATGTTTCTATAAGATCTCCTCTCATTCTTCTGAACTCAAGCGAATACAATCCTAGACGATTTAATCTTTCATCATAAGTCAACCCCTTCATCCCAGGGATCAGCCTAGTAAACCTCTTCTGGACCGTCTCCAAAGCCAGTATATCATTCCTCAAATATGGAGACCAGAACTGGACACAGTACTCCAGGTGCAGTCTCACCAGTACCTTATACAGTTGCAACATGACCTCCCTACTCCTGAATTCAATTCCTCTAGCGATGAAGGCCAACATTCCATTTGCCTTCTTAATAACCTGCTGCACCTGCAACCTAACTTTTTGCGATTCATGCACAAGCACTCCCAAGTCCCTCTGCACAACAGTATGCTGTAGTTTTTCACCCTTTAAATAATATTCAGCTCTTTTATTTTTCTTGCCAAAGTGGATAACCTCACACTTACTAACTTTGTACTCCATCTGCCAGAATCTTTGCCCACTCATCCAGCTTAACTATATCCCTCTGCAGACTCTCCACATCCTCATTACAATTTGCTCTTCCACTCAATTTGGTGTCATCCACAAACTTGGCTACACCACATTTTGTCCCCTCCTCCATGTCATCAATGTAAATGATGAACAGTTGTGGACCTAACACTGACCCCCGCGGCACCCCACTTACCACTCTCTGCCAACCTGAAAAACTCCCACTTATCCCAACTCTCTGCCTCCTGTCAGACAACCAATTTTCGATCCATGCCAATATACTTCCCCGGACTGCACTTTCCTGTAACTTACTGATAAATCTCTTCTGTGGCACCTTATCAAACGCATTGTGGAAATCCAAATACACAACATCAACCTGTTCTCCTCTATCCACCGCACCCATTATATCCTCAAAGAATCCTAACAAGTTTGTCAAACAAGATCTTCCCTTTCTAAAGTCATACTGCGACTGCCTGATTGAACCCTTACGTTCCAAAAGTTTCACTATTTCATCTTTAATGACAGCTTCAAGCTTTTTATGAAACAAGACCAAAACTGTATACAATACTCCTGATGCAGTCTCACCAAGGCCCAATATAATTGCATTGAGACATCATTACCGTTATATTCCAACGTTCACTTAATAAATGTGAACAGAATCATTTACTGCAAATTGGCTTTCATTGACTTGTGTCCCACTACCCTTGGGTCCATTTGAACATCAATGCAGCCCAAGGGAACTGAATAGGAACATCATTAACAGGAACATAGTGTGGCATGGTCAGGTTAGAGGATGGTATGGTTATTACAGAGCCAGTGTCTCGAATTCAAATCCAGCGGTGTCTGTAAGGAGTTTGTACGTTCTCCATGTGTCTGCATGGGTTTCCTTAATGCTCTGGTTTTCTCCCACTTTTCAAAAATGTATGGGGTTAATTGGTGTATTTGGGGGCGGCATAGGGACATGGGCCAGAAGGGCCTGTTACCATGTTGTACGTATAATTATTTTTTTATTTTAAAAATCATTTGTTGAGCTTAACAAGAAGGAAAGAGCAGGCCTCTGAACAAGTCTATAGTCTGAAGAAAGTAGACTAGGTTTGATGGACAAGTGGCTTCTTTCTGTGGTATTATGTTTCATTATTATGGCTGCGATGCTTCACTACCCTTTCTCTGCCCACTTTGAGAAGAACCAAACAGTGCCTAATAGAATCCATGCAAAGGCTGAGGACCATGTGATCATTGTCTCTGAAGACGATGTCAGAACATCATACAAGAAGGTGAACCCTTGCAAGGCATTAGGCCCTGGTGATATACCTGGTAGGGAACTGAAAATCTGCACCAACCAACTAAATGGAGTGTTTATGGATATTTTAAACCTCGCATTGCTGCAGTCAGAGGTTCCCACCTGCTTCCAAAGGGCATCGATCATCCCGGTGCCCCAGAAGAGCAGAGGGAGCTGCCTCAACAACTTTCGCCCAATAGCATTAACTTTTACTGTGATGAAATGCTTTGAGAGCCTGGTCGTGGACAGAATGAACATATACCTAAGCAAAGATTCGGACCCGCATCAATTTACCTATTATCACAATGGCTCCACAGTAGATGCAATATCGCTGGCTCTCCACTCAGCTCAGGATCACCTCAAAAACAGCAATTCATACATATGGCTGCTCTTCAGAGACTACAGCTCAACCTTCAATACCATTTTTCCCTCAGTGCTGGTCAAGAAGCTACAATTTGATACATATATGATGTGATTATCGGTAATCAATTTTATATATAAAAAAAATCCCCCAACCACCCAACTAATGCCCTCCCACCCCCCCCTTCCCCAACTACAAAGAGAGAAAAAGGATATTATTATCTAATACAAACAATTTTAAAACTTTAAAGCTTCTTGGCTGGAGGAGCAGCAAGAGCGGACCGAGACTCCACATTTTAACATTAATAATTTTCAAATATTGGCTCCAAACTTTAGCAAAGAAAAAATATCTCTCGAATTATATATAATCTTTTCTAAAGGAATACAGGCTTTAATTTCATTATGCCATCTTTTCATCCCTAAATTCATGTCTGATTTCCATGTAATAGCTAAACGCTTTTTAGAAACCGCCAATAATAAGCGCAAAAATTCAATTTGATACATATGCAATTTCTATCTTAAAGCTATTGATTGAATATCTCCTAGTAAAAACAACATTGGGTCAAATTCTGATTTTTTTTTAATTCAATTGCAGCTCCTGTAGATACTTTCAGTTCTAATTTGGCAAAAAAAAAACAATAACTTCACAAACAAAAGCACTTTAAAGTGAATTTCCATCAAGATATTTATTTTTGTCACTGGATTGCAGGCGCATTGATTACGATTTAGCTCTATCTTCTCTTTGCTATCCTTCCTTTTTTGCTAACTGTACAGGGGTATGATTTGTAAGCCATGAAGGTTTATTACAGTGACTGTTAATGAAGGTGTCCTTCCTCTACACAGAAAGTATGTTGGTAAGCATCTTTAACTGAAGCAAAATGAATATACATACCACAAATTATGTTAATTCCTTTAAAAATTTAATTCTGATTTAAATTCAAGATGGGAAAAGAATTAGATTTTAAATATCTTTGAATGGTATTGGTTTCATTAATGACATGGTGAGGGACCACATAAGCCATTTAACGTGGGTCAGAGATCTTATACCAACCACCATGTTAACTAATATCTGCACTGAGGAATTTTAGATGTGAAGGACTTGCCACTGAAAATATTAATTACCCTGCAGATGTCAGTTCCTCAGCATATAAGCCCATAGCAGGTGAGGATATCTCCCTTCACAGGCATTAGGGAAATTGGCTGACATTATAAGAGGCGCTCTGTGTTTTACAGATTCCCTGTGGTTCAGGAGACATATGTAAATATCATCACTAGTTAGTAACAATTCATTGGCAATGATTAATGAGTTACTGAGGTTCCTTCCTCTTCTCATTTTGGATTCATTACCTTTTTCCATCTGTTGGTTGTTTTAGGGAATAATAATTTAAAGCCACATAAATTTGTTTGGAATATTTTATAGACTAAACACTAAAAATCTGATCAGTTTACTTATCTTTATGATAATTAAATTGCATAATGAGTAACGTGACGTGTGATAAGTAACATTGATGTGCAGATTTGTATCAACAGCAAATTTGAATATATTTCACGATCACCTCACCTAAATCATTGAAGTGGATTGTGATCAGCTGGGACCTTAGTTCTTATCTCAGTGACATCCCAAAATCGTTTTCCAATGCAAATAGGACCCATTAACATCAGACTCCACTTTCTGCCGTTTAACCAATATATTTCCACAAATTCATGTACTTTAAGGTCTGAGAGTCCAAATGTGATAAAGGACTCAATTCATCCTCGACTATCCGGCTAGTTAGGACCTTAACAAAAATTCCAACAGATATATAAAACATACTTTATCATTTATAAATCCATGTTGACCATATCCAATACTAGTATTACAGTCATTCCTAGTATAGTACCATATTCTAGTATTATAATCAATCCTAGAATTACACACAAAGTGATAATACACCCACACCAAGAATTAGACCCACCACAAGTATTATATCCACCACGAATACTATGCCCATTCCTAGTATTCTTCTTTGGCTTGGCTTCGCGGACGAAGATTTATGGAGGGGGTAAATGTCCACGTCAGCTGCAGGCTCGTTTGTGGCTGACAAGTCCGATGCGGGACAGGCAGACACGGTTGCAGCGGATGCAGGGGAAAATTGGTGGGTTGGGGTTGGGTGTTGGGTTATTCCTCCTTTGCCTTTTGTCAGTGAGGTGGGCTCTGCGGTCTTCTTCAAAGGAGGTTGCTGCCCGCCAAACTGTGAGGTGCCAAGATGCACGGTTTGAGGCGAGATCAGCCCACTGGCGGTAGTCAATGGGGCAGGCACCAAGAGATTTCTTTAGGCAGTCCTTGTACCTTTCCTTTGGTGCACCTCTGTCACGGTGGCCAGTGGAGAGCTCGCCATATAATACGATCTTGGGAAGGCGATGGTCCTCCATTCTGGAGACGTGACCCACCCAGCTCAGATGGATCTTCAGCAGCGTGAACTCGATGCTGTCGACCTCTGCCATCTCGAGTACTTCGACATTAGGGATGAAAGCGCTCCAATGAATGTTGAGGATGGAGCGGAGTCAACGCTGGTGGAAGCGTTCTAGGAGCCATAGTATTACACCCACTCCTAGTATTACACCCACTCCAAGAATTACACCCACTCCTAGTATTACACCCACTCCAAGTATTACACCCACTCCAAGTATTACTCCCACTCCAAGTATTACACCGACTCCAAGTATTATACCCACTCCTAATATTACACCCACTCCAAGAATTACACCCACTCCTAGTATTACACCCACTCCAAGTATTTCACCCACTCCAAGTATTACACCCACTCCAAGTATTACACCCACTCCAAGTATTACACCCACTCCTAGTATTACATCCACACCTAGTATTACACCCAGTCCAAGTATTACACCCACTCCTAGAATTACACCCACTCCAAGCATTACACCCACTCCTAGTATTACAACCACTCCTAGAATTCCACACAATCCAAGTATTACATCCACTCCATATTACACCCATTCCAAGTATTTCACCCGCTCCTAGTATTACACCCGCTCCAAGTATTACACCCACTCCTAGTATTACAGCCACACCTAGTATTACAACCATTCCTAGTATTACATCCACACCTAGTATTACACCCACTCCTAGTATTACACCAACTCGTAGTATTACACACACTCCTAGTATTACACACACTTCTAGTATTACACCCACACCTAGTATTACACCCACTCCTAGTATTACACCCACTCCTAGTATTATACCCTCCCCTAATATTATACCCACTCCTAGTATTTCACCCACTCCTAGTATTACACCCACTCCTAATATTACACCCACTCCTAGTATTACACCCACTCCAAGAATTACACCCACTCCAAGTATTACACCCACACGTAATATTATAACCATTCCTCATATTATAACCACTCCTAGTATTACACCCACTCCTAGTATTACACCCTCTCCTCATATTACAACCACTCCTAGTATTACAACCACTCCTAGTATTACACCCACTCCTAGTATTACACCCTCTCCTCATATTACAACCACTCCTAGTATTACACCCACTCCTAGTATTACACCCACTCCTAGTATTACACCCACTCCATTACACCCACTCCAAGTATTACACCCACTCCTATTATTACCGCACCTAGTATTACACCCACTCCTAATATTACACCTACTTCTAGCATTACACCCACCTAGTATTACACCCACTTGTAGTATTACACCCACTCCTAATATTACAACCACCTCTAGTATTACACCCACTCCTAGTATTACACCCACTCCAAGAATTACACCCACTCCAAGTATTACACCCACACCTAATATTATAACCACTCCTCATATTATAACCACTCCCAGTATTACACCCACTCCTAGTATTACACACTCTCCTCATATTACAACCACTCCTAGTATTACAACCACTCCTAGTATTACACCCACTCCTAGTATTAAACCCACTCCTAGTATTACACCCACTCCTAGTATTATACCCATCCCTAATATTATACCCACTCCTAGTATTACACCCACTCCGTATATTATACCCACTCCTTATAATATACACACTCCTAGTATTACACCCACTCCAAGAAATCCACACCCACTCCTAATATTATAACCACTCCTCATATTATAACCACTCCTAGTATTATACGCACTCCTAGTATTACACCCACTCCTAGTGTTACACCCACTCCTAGTATTACACCCACTCCAAGTATTACACCCACTCCAAGTATTACACCCACTCCTATTATTACCGCTCCTAGTATTACACCCACTTCTAGTATTACACCCACTCTAAGTATTACACCCACTCCTAGTATTACACCCACTCCTAAGATTACACACACTCCTAGTATTACACCCACTCCTAGTATTACACCCACTCCTAATATTACACCCACTCCTAGTATTACACCCACTCCAAGTATTAAAGCCAGTCCAAGTATTACACCCACTCCTAGTATAACACCCACTCCTAGTATTACACCCACTCCTAGTATTACACGCACTCGTAGTATTACACCCACTCCAAGTATTACACGCACTCCAAGTATTACACCCACTCCTAGTATTAAACCCACTCCAAGTATTACACCCACTCCTAGTATTACATCCTCTCCTCATATTACAACCACTCCTAGTATTACAACCACTCCTAGTATTACACCCACTCCTAGTATTACACCCTCTCCTCATATTACAACCACTCCTAGTATTACACCCACTCCTAGTATTACACCCACTCCTAGTATTACACCCACTTCTAGTATTACACCCACTCCATTACACCCACTCCAAGTATTACACCCACTCCTATTATTACCACTCCTAGTATTACACCCACTCCTAGTATTATACCCATCCCTAATATTATACCCACTCCTAGTAATTCACCCACTCCTAGTATTACACCCACTCCTAGTATTACACCCACTCCAAGAATTACACCCACTCCTAGTATTACACCCACACCTAGTATTATACCCATCCCTAATATTAAACCCACTCCTAGTATTACACCCATTCCAAGAAATCCACACCCACTCCTAATATTATAACCACTCCTCATATTATAACCACTCCTAGTGTTACACCCACTCCTAGTATTACACCCACTCCAAGTATTACACCCACTCCTAGTATTACACTCACTCCTAATATTACACCCACTTCTAGTATTACACCCACTCTAAGTATTACACCCACTCCTAGTATTATACCCATCCCTAATATTATACCCACTCCTAGTATTACACCCACTCCTAGTATTATACCCACTCTAAGTATTACACCCACTCCTAGTATTATACCCATCCCTAATATTATACCCACTCCTAATATTACACCCACTTCTAGTATTACACCCACTCTAAGTATTACACCCACTCCTAGTATTATACCCATCCCTAATATTATACCCACTCCTAGTATTACACCCACTCCTAGTATTACACCCACTCCAAGAAATCCACACCCACTCCTAATATTATAACCACTCCTCATATTATAACCAATCCTAGAATTACACCCACTCCTAGTATTACACCCTCTCCTCATATTACAACCACTCCTAGTATTACACCCACTCCTAGTATTACACCCACTCCTAGTATTTCACCCACTCCTAATATTATACCCACTCCTAGTATTACATCCACTCCTAGTATTACACCCACTCCTAGTATTACACCCACTCCTAATATTATACCCACTCCTAGTATTTCTCCCACTCCTAGTTTTACACCCACTCCGTATATTATAACCACTCCTTATATTATACCCACTCCTAGTATTACACCCACTCCAAGAAATCCACACCCACTCCTAATATTATAACCACTCCTAGTATTGCACCCACTCCTAGTATTACACCCTCTCCTCATATTACAACCACTCCTAGTATTACACACATTCCTAGTATTACACCCACTCCTAATGTTACACCCACTCCTAGTATTACACCCACTCCAAGTATTACAACCACTCCTATTATTACCGCTCCTAGTATTACACCCACTCCTAATATTACACCCACTTCTAGTATTACACCCACTCTAAGTATTACACCCACTCCTAGTATTATACCCACTCCCAGTATTACACCCACTCCTAGTATTACACCCACTCTTAGTTTTACACCCATTCCAAGTTTTAAACCCTGTCCAAATATTACACCCACTTCTAGTATTACACCCACTCCTAGTATTATACCCACTCCTAGTATTACACCCACTCCTAGTATTACACCCACTCCTAGTATTACAACCACTCCAAGTATTACACTAACTCCTAGTATTACACCAACTCCTAGTATTACACCAACTCCTAGTATTACACTCACTCCTAGTATTACACTCACTCCTAGTATTACTCCCACTACTAGAAATACTCCCACTTCTAATATTATAACCACACTTAATATCATACCCACCCCTAGTATTACACCCACTCCTAGTATTACACCCACTCCTAGTATTACACCCAATCCAAGTATTACACCAACTCCTAGTATTACACTCACTCCTAGTATTACACCCACTCCTAGTATTACACCCACACCTAATATTAAACCCACTCATAGTATTACACGCACTCCTAGTATTACACCCACTCCTAGTATTACACCCACTCCTAGTATTACACGCACTCCAAGTATTACACCCACTCCTAGTATTACACCAACTCCTAGTATTACACCTACTCCTAGTATTACACCCACTCCTAGTATTACACCAACTCCTAGTATTACACCTACTCCTAGTATTACACCCACTCCTAGTGTTACACCCACTCCTAGTATTACACCCATTCCTAGTATTACACCTACTCCTAGTATTACACCCACTCCTAGTATTACACGCACTCCAAGTATTACACCCACTCCTAGTATTACACCAACTCCTAGTATTACACCCACTCCTAGTATTACACCAACTCCTAGTATTACACCCACTCCTAGTATTACACCAACTCCTAGTATTACACCTACTCCTAGTATTACACCTACTCCTAGTGTTACACCCACTCCTAGTATTACACCCATTCCTAGTATTACACCTACTCCTAGTATTACAACCACTCCAAGTATTACACCAACTCCTAGTATTACACCAACTCCTAGTATTACACTCACTCTTATTATTACACCCACTCCTAGTATTACACCCACTCCTAGTATTACACCAACTCCTAGTATTACACCTACTCCTAGTATTACACCCACTCCTAGTATTACACCAACTCCTAGTATTACACCTACTCCTAGTATTACACCCACTCCTAGTGTTACACCCACTCCTAGTATTACACCCATTCCTAGTATTACACCTACTCCTAGTATTACACCCACTCCTAGTATTACAACCACTCCAAGTATTACACCAACTCCTAGTATTACACCAACTCCTAGTATTACACCTACTCCTAGAATTACACCCACTCCTAGTGTTACACCCACTCCTAGTATTACACCCATTGCTAGTATTACACCTACTCCTAGTATTACACCCACTCCTAGTATTACAACCACTCCAAGTATTACACCAACTCCTAGTATTACACCAACTCCTAGTATTACACCAACTCCTAGTATTACACTCACTCCTATTTTTACACCCACTCCTAGTATTACACCCACTCCTAGTATTACACCAACTCGTAGTATTACACCTACTCCTAGTATTACACCCACTCCTAGTATTACACCAACTCCTAGTATTACACCCACTCCTAGTGTTACACCCACTCCTAGTATTACACCCACTCCTAGTATTACAACCACTCCAAGTATTACACCAACTCCTAGTATTACACCAACTCCTAGTATTACACCTACTCCTAGAATTACACCCACTCCTAGTGTTACACCCACTCCTAGTATTACACCCATTCCTAGTATTACACCTACTCCTAGTATTACACCCACTCCTAGTATTACAACCACTCCAAGTATTACATCAACTCCTAGTATTACACCAACTCCTAGTATTACACTCACTCCTATTATTACACCCACTCCTAGTATTACACCTACTCCTAATATTATTACTGCTTCTAGTTTTATAACAACTCAAAATTTATACCCACCCCTAGTATTACACCCACTCCTAGTATTACACCCTCTCCTAGTATTATACCCATTGCTAGTATTATACCCTCCCCTAATATTACACCCACTCCTCATATTACAACCACTCCTAATATTTCACCCACTCCTAGTATTAGTTCAAACTTAATATGAAACTGTGAACAATCATGAATTACTAAATCAACTGATATTTCATCATTAAATAATACTAGGTTTAAAAGTGTTATTTGTTGGTTTTTCCACAGACCATCAATTATACACACTATAGTTCATCCTTCTCAATCTTATTGCTATTGTTTATTCAGTTAATATGTAGTTTGCCCTTATTATATACGCTCTGAATTTTCTGACTCATACTTTCTACAACTCGGAGCTTCTTTTCTCCTCCCAGCAATGATTTCTGCCTCTTGTTCTTTCTTGGTGCTAGAAAACCTGATTCTACTTGAATTTCTGAATTAGAGTCTTCTCCTATCTGATCTTAGTGCCATTCTTTAGTTTGAGTTATCTGGAACTCTTGTGGTCTCAAACTAACTCCACCATCCCCATGGGGCATGCTCACATCCATAAAGGCTGAAATAAACTTCTTAGTCCTTATCCTGGTCTCACTCGAAGTCAGTCCCAACTCTTATTACTGTAATTAATCCAAGGGGTGTGATGGCTTCTGTTAGGTCTGCTTTGTTCATGAATGAGTGAGACTAACACCAGACTGAGTCGAAATCAGGGTTCTTTGTTCTTTATTACCGGATTGTAACACTTGCAACTAACCATGTTAGTCGGAGAATGCATTCTGCCGTTATCAGCAAAATGGTGATTTTTTATACCCTTGGATATGTGCTTAGAACATCATCATATCATTACTTGTCCAATGACTAAAACTGTTGCTATCCTTTCCCTGCTAGCTTCCTGCCTCTCAATCCATCAATGTCTCTCTTATCTTGTAAGTACAAGGATGCATTCACATCTTGTTACAGCCCTGCACAGGGTAACTCCTTACACATTCCCATCTCATGATGTTTTACCTTACACTTCCTGGAAAAATCTATCCAAGAAATTTATCCCCTCCTTGACACATGGAGACCAGCTGAAGATACTTGACATGCAAACATGATTATCGCAGCATTTTCCATCATCTTACCCTGACTACAGATTCAACACATCAGAAGCCCCACCAGGCTGAAATTAAAGTAATTCTATTTCTAATTCAGTCAACATATTTAATTTTGTCATCATTGCCCTATAGCCCACTGAGCAATGGACACTGGGCTAAAAACACTGGGCTAAAAACACTGGGCTAAAAACACGCTGCGCTTTGTACTGGGCCACAGAGTTATTTTTCCAAGGGCAATTAATTTTGAATAACTTGACTTTAATTAACCAGTTCAAACTAGTTACCAATTGCCTGGTTGTCCACGCAATAAATAAGGACTAGGCTTTGTTTCATGCCTTCACACCTATTCGCCAGACAAAATCTTAACTTGCATTATAAAATATTCTTAGCATCTTTCTCACAAGCTGCTCACTAGTCCAACTTCCAGCTTGTGCGTTGTGTTAAATTTTTCTCGACTGTTCTACCAGCTGAGAGACTCACCATTCCCTCTCCTGACTGATGTTGTTCTGTCATCTTTAGCTAACCACCTCCCCACCCCCACACTCACCTCCCCAGCATCAACCACAAGTTAACGGAGAAATATTATCTAGGCATTTAAGAGATCCTGAATTAATGCAGGTCCATTGGCAACAGAGCATGGGATTGTTATGCATTTATTGTCATTTGATTGCACAAGTTCTCTGGTCCTCAGGGCAAAACCCACAGACACACAACTAGACATAACACACATACAGACAAACAATACATATACAGGACAAATAAAAATAAATATGGGAGTCTCAGGTTCTTTAGGAGGAGGTCCTAAACACCACCGGCATTGTCTGTGGTAAAATAATCTGGATCTACCATTGCCTACCATCCCATTAACTGGGGAGATTGTAAATCGACAGTCCAGGATGTGAACAGGAATTGAGTCTGACCACTTTTAGGGGGCCACAGTAAACACACATTCTTCTTCTTTCTTTGGCTTGGCTTCGCGGACGAAGATTTATGGAGGGGGTAAAAATCCACGTCAGCTGCAGGCTCGATTGTGGCTGACAAGTCCGATGCGGGACAGGCAGACACGGTTGCAGCGGTTGCAGGGGAAAATTGGTTGGTTGGGGTTGGGTGTTGGGTTTTTCCTCCTTTGTCTTTTGTCAGTGAGGTGGGCTCTGCGGTCTTCTTCAAAGGAGGTTGCTGCCCGCCGAACTGTGAGGCGCCAAGATGCACGGTTTGAGGTGATATCAGCCCACTGGCGGTGGTCAATGTGGCAGGCACCAAGAGATTTCTTTAGGCAGTCCTTGTACCTCTTCTTTGGTGCACCTCTGTCACGGTGGCCAGTGGAGAGCTCGCCATATAACACGATCTTTGGAAGGTGATGGTCCTCCATTCTGGAGACGTGACCCACCCAGCGCAGCTGGATCTTCAGCAGCGTGGACTTCCACACATGCAGAAGTAAATTAATAGTCACTAGCTGACCCCACATCCCTGCAGCATTCCCCTCCAATTGGTTCATTCCCGACTCTTTAAATACCTAAGGTTTCAAATGTTAATTTTTGAACATTCGAGGGAGAAGGAGCATTTTTACTTTGGATGTACTTCAACTCAAGTTCACCCACAGCCCATATGAAGTACAAGGGAAGGGGGTGGTTGGGGGGGTGGGTGAGAAGCCCTCTCCTGTTCTTATTTTATTTTAGACATACAACACAGTAGCAGACCCTTTCAGCCGACGCGCCTGTGCCACCCAATTACACTCAACTGGCCTACAATCCCTAGTACATTTTTGAATGCTGGGAGGAAGACAGGGCACCCAATTGGAACCCACACAGGCATAGGGAGAGCATGCAAACTCCTTACAGACAGCATGGGATTTAAGCCCCGATCCCAGTTGCAGGCGCTGTAACTGCTACACTAACCAGGCCACCCTTTCATTGTGTTCTCCCTTAATTAGAAGGATGGATGGAGCACTAGTTTTAGTATCTACCTGCCACTGAAACTTTCCAGGATACCAGGAGCCTCACTGTTACTTTGATTTTCCAATCTTTGCAATGGGATGCAACAAAGTGAGTGAGGAATGAAACTTACTCCTAAAAAGGTAATGTGGAAATGACACAGAGTCTCCTGTGAGTGGTGGGTCATTCACTTTGGGGTTTTTTTTTCCCTCTCCCCTGCAGCTGAGTACACGAGCTTCAAGCCTTCGGGAAACGCCATCCATGTACTGCGAAGCCAAACTGACAGCGGAGAACTACCAGGCAGCCAAGCAGCAGCTGTTCAAGGCATTGCAGGAGTCTGACTTGGGCACATGGGTGAAGAAGCCTGCGGAACAAGATCAGTTTTTGCCCGCTGCGTAGGGACATCCGCTCAGACTTCGGTAAAGGAAAAGAAAAATAAAAGCTAACCTCAAAGTTTCTCCATTTCTTTAGAAGACAGCTCCCATGTCATTGCCTCATCTCACCCATCACAGCAGAAGAGGTTTCTAGCCACGCAAAGGCCAGTAGCTCCTCACCTGATGGAATTCTCCAGTTCTTAAGCTGTCGCTGAAAGTCATTCGCTCATAAGCTGTTGGCCCAACGAAAGGCGTGACAAGCAGATTGAAGGCAAAAATGAATTGTCAAATCAATCCTTCATCTGTTTTTCTGCTAAAGTGCTTCTTTCCACTGGCCCGTTTGCATTTTGTGGTGACCGTTGAATACAATTTTATAATCAATTTCTTATTAATCTGATATTTATAACCAGGCTTCCTGGGGCATCAGCATTGAGATTTGTTCCCATTACTCTCCATGCTTTGAATAGTTGGAAATTATTATTAATTAAACCTTGATTTGAAGCAAATGGAGGCCAAGCCAAGCAGAAATTCCCCCAGCAACTATCTGGATCGGTGCAGGTTGCTACTGAGGGAAATACTTCTCATCTATTCGAGACATGGGTGCACTAAAACCAAATATGAAGTTCATTGAAGCAACAATAATCCTTTGAGTGGGACAACGGAGGCTTTGTGTTGGATCAGATGTGAAACAATGACTAAAGAGATTGATGTTTGTAGAGAGCATGGTTTGAGAATTGCACTGATATAATTTGTGCTTGCAAATTGAATAATTGATTGAGTGTTTTAACAGCAACCAGGCTAAGGCTATTGAACCAGCTTTGAGTCGATGAAGCCACTACAAGAAGAAGAGAAATTCAACATACAGCTGTGTATCTAAGAAGTGAGCAGTGGCTGTTACTATTAGCAGAAAGGGAGGGCGTGATGTCTGCATGCAATACACATTCTCAGACCAACTTGTAAAGAGCAAGCGGCCCTCCCAACTCAGAGTGGTGGAACTGCTTTACTATGCAAATCAGGTCCTATGGTCGGTGGAGAACGTCTGTATTCCAGTATTGACCTGGCAGCAGTCCAAGCAAGGTTGACTGATAACTGTCTTGACACTAGGTGACACAGTTAGTACAAGGGTTTGCGCAGGGTAATCTAGGGTGGCCATTCCAAAGGAGGACAGGCCTGGATTTAAATCCACCACTGTCTGTAAGGAATTTGTACGTTCTCCCTGTGACCTCATGAGTTTCCACCAGGTGCTCCAGTTTCATCCTGACCTCCAAACTGTACAGGCTTTGTAGGTCAAATTGGGTGAACTTGGGCGGAAGGGCCTTCTACCATGTTGTGTCGTTAATTTTTTAAATTGCAAAACAACATTTCCGAGCATTAAAAGTCACATTTTTTGGAACAAAATGGAACGGGGAATGACTGCCGAGGGCTACCAGTCTGGTTTTGAAACAACCCCCCCCCCCCATTTCAAGCCAGCAACAACCTACCCCAAGTCCAGTACAATGAATTCACCCAAAAAAAGGATGCGTTTGATATCATTTTGTTGCAGTTGATGTACTTTGTCGATATTTTTCAAAGGGGCCATGATGAAATGCGTCATAACAGACCTAAAGAATGTCAAAGTATCTAGAATCAAGATATGTGTTTTATTATCAAGGCCAACGAGAACGCAAGCAGACCATATAATAGATAGAATGGAGAGGAGCGGCAGAGAAAATTGACCAAAAGTCCATGTACCCATTGAGAGTAGATGGTCAGACTGGGTCTCTTCTCAAGAAGAGGGGGGTGACATAACAGATGAGAGCTTTTAAAAGAGTGTAAAGATGTTCACGTAATACACACCACCTGTGATCCTTTTCCACTCCTACCAGAGCAAATAGGTTCTTTCTGCCTTTGTTCACCTTCACTCTTTCTCCCTTCCCTGAATTTGTTATTCTACCCTCCCCACCCCTGATTCCATCTGCCCCTCACCCACACACCTGTCCACCTGGTTTCCCTTCCTATTCCTGCCTGGTTGTCTTGTTCCATCTATCACCTTCCAGCCTCTGTCCCTACCTTCCCCTTCCCTCTACCACCTGGCTCCATCTGCCCATCATTTCCCCCACCTCACCTGTTGCAACTATCATCTAATAGCCTCTGTCTCGCCTCTCTCTGTGGCCTCTTCAGAAGGGTTACCATCTCCCTGCACTCTCAGTCCTGATGCAAGTTTTCTAACCTAAGCATCAACCATCCCTTTGCCTTCATAGATGCTGCCTGACCCACTGAGTTTCTCAAGCAGTCTGCTTTTCCCTCCGGATTCCAGCATCTGCATTCTCTTGTGTCTGTTTACAGAGATAATGCTTCCTCCGGCGAGAAGTACTGATTAGCACAACACTATTACAGTATCAGTGATGCAGATTTGAATCCAGCATTATCTGTAAGGAGTTTCTATGTTCTCCCCGTGTCTCTGTGGGTTTCTTCTGGGTGCTCCGGTTTCCTCCAACCCTTCAAAAGTTAATTGGGGACCGGAAGGGCCTGTTACCATGCTGTGTCTCTAAACGAGAGGCCATCATTTTGAGGCAGTCACTAAGAAATCCAATAAAAAATTCATAAAAATCTTCTTTTAATTTTTTTATTTAGACATACAGCGCAGTAACAGCCATTTCGGCCCACAAGTCCATGCTACCCAATTACCCCATATTGATCTACAACCCCCAGTACATTTCTAATGGTAGGAGGAAATTTGAGCCCCCAGGGAAAACCCATGCAGACATGGGGAGAACGTACAAACTCCTTACAGACAGAGCGGGATTCGAATTCCAGTCCCGATCACTAACTGCTACGCCAATCGTGCCGCTCTAAAGAATCATGAAAGTGCAGAAGCGGCTTCCACAGGGAGTGGTTGATGATACACATACATGAAAGATGTACAAGCAAATGAAAGACAAGGTACTAGACAAACAAAGGCTATAGGAGGATTCTCGGGTAGGATGTTAGGTCTGCTTTGTTCGAGAATGAGTGAGTCAGACACCAGACTGAGTCGAAATCAAGATTCTTTATTACCGGATTCTTTGGCTTGGCTTCGCGGACGAAGATTTATGGAGGGGGTAAATGTCCATGTCAGCTGCAGGCTCGTTTGTGGCTGACAAATCCGATGCGGGACAGAGAGACACAGTTGCAGCGGTTGCAGGGGAAAATTGGTTGGTAGGGGTTGGGTGTTGGGTTTTTCCTCCTTTGTAACACTTGCAACTAACAGTGTTAGTTGGAGAAGGCACATTTTTCTGATATCAGCAAGTGGTATTTTTTTAATACCTCAGGACACGTACTTAGTAAATTATCATACCATTACATTGTCCAATGAATAAGTTGTTGCTATCCTTCCTTCTCTGTTAGTCTGCTACTTATCAGCTTGTTATTGCCAAACTTATCTTGAGCGTACAAGGTCACACCTGCATCCTGTTACTCCTTAGTACTGGGTGACTCCTTCTCTGGTCCCAACTCATGATGTTTTTACCTTACAAGGATGAACACAGTAGGGACAGTTTGGGCTGAATGTCCACCTTCAGTCCTCATTTCTCTGTGCTGAAATTCTACCAAGTTCATCACTTTATTACCAAGACACTTTAAGGCAGTGGTTCTCAACCTTTTTCTTTCCACTCACATGCCACCTTAAGTAATCCTGATGCCATCGGTGCTCTGTGATTAGTAAGGGATTGCTTAAGGTGGTATGTGAGTGGGAAGGGAAGGTTAAAAACATAGAAACATAGAAGATAGAAGCAGGAGTAGGTCATTCGACCCTTCAAGCCTGCTCCACCATTCAACGAGATCATGGCTGATCTTAAAGTTCAGTACCACGACCCGCCTTCTCTCCGTAACCTTTAATACCCTTATACTGAAGAAATATATCTAATTCCCTCTTAAATAGATTTAATGAACCTGCCTCCACTGCCCTCTGTGGCAATGAATTCCACAGATTCACCACCCTCTGGGTAAAGAAATTCCTCCTCATCTCGGTCCTAAAGGGTTTGCCTATTATCCTCAAACCATGGCCCCGGGTTCTGGATTTTCCCATCCTTGGAAACATCCCATCTGCATCCACTCTGTCCAGTCCTGCCAGAATTTTATATGTCTCTATGAGATCCCCTCTCAATCTTCTAAACTCCAGCGAGTACAATCCCATTTTGCGCAATCTTTCCTCATAAGTCATTCCTGACATTCCAGGTATCAGCCTGGTGAATCATCTCTGCACTCCCTCCATTGCAAGAACATCCTTCCTTAGATAAGGTGACCAAAACTGCACACAATACTCCAGGTCTGGTCTCACCAAGGCCCTGTGCAGCTGCAGTAAGGTATCCTTGTTCCTATACTCAAACCCTCTTGATATGAAGGCCAACATACCATTTGCCTTTTTAACCGCCTGCTGTACCTGCATGCTCGCCTTCAGAGACTGATGTACAAGTGCCCCTAGGTCTCTCTGCACTTCCCCATCTCTTAATCTATTGCCATTCAAATAATAATCTGCCCTCCGGTTTGTATTACCAAAGTGGATAACCTCACATTTATCCACATTGTAATGCATTTGCCATGTATCTGCCCAGTCCCTCAATTTATCCAAATCACACTGGAGCTTCCTGACCCCCTCTTCCATGCACACAACCCCTCCTAGCTTAGTGTCATCTGCAAATTTGGAGATATTACATCCAATCCCCTCATCCAGATCATTAATGTAAATTGTGAACAGCTGGGCTCCCAATACAGATCCCTGTGGCACCCCACTGGTCACCGTCTGCCACTCAGAAAATGAGCCATTTATCTCATCTCTCTGTCTTCTACCTGCCAGCCAGTTCTCAATCCACATCAATACTTTGCCCCCAATCCCATGAGCCTTGATTTTGGAAGCCAGTCGTTCATGCGGGACCTTATCGAAGGCCTTTTGGAAGTTCAGGTACACCATATCCACTGGCTCTCCCCCATCTATTTTACCTGTCACCTTCTCAAAGAATTCCAATAGATTTGTCAAGTACGATTTACCTTTTGTAAATCCATATTGACTCTGTCCGATCCCTTCTCTGCTAGTCATATGCTCTGCTATTACATCCTTAATAAAGGATTCCATCATTTTGCCCACTACTGATGTAAGGCTCACCGGCCTATAATTCCCTGCTTTTTCTCTACCCCCCTTTTTAAATAGTGGGGTAACATTAGCTACACTCCAATCCATGGGTACTGATCCTGAGTCTATCGAGTTCTGGAAAATAATTCTTAAAGCATCTGCTATCTGAATGGCCACTTCCTTAAGTACCCTAGGATGTAGATTATCAGGCCCTTGGGATTTATCTGCCTTCAATCCCATCAATTTCCCCAAGACCATGTCCTTAGAGATACTGATTTCTTTCAGTTCCTCCCTTGCATTAGTCTCTATGTTTCCCAACATCCTTGGGAGGTTATTTGTATCCTCTCTTGTAAAAACAGAACTAAAGTAAGAATTTAATTGGTCTGCCATTTCCTTATTCCCCATTATATATTCCCCTGATTCCGATTGCAAAGGACCTACTCTGGATTTCACCAATCTTTTCCTCTTGACATATTTATAAAAGCCTTTGCAGTCGAGACCCAATTGTTACTGAAATTTTTTTCCTAAAGAAAATTTGTCATCGGCCTATTTCCTTTATAAAACCGTGCACATAACAAGTCAATTAGGTACGATTAAAACAATGGTTTTCAAACTTTTTCTTCCCACTCACATACCACCTTAAGTAATTTCTTACTTATCACAGAGCACCTTTGGCATAGGGAAGACTTAAAGGTGGAATGTGATGGAAAGAAAACCTTTGACTGCTTTAGGGAGTGTAGATTTCATTGACCAAGGCTTCTTCCTGCAAGAAGTGAGCCCAGCAGCTAGCAAATTGTGACTGAGCCACCTGGTACGTATAGGAACTTAGAGTCCGAATTAATCCTGGTTCCAAAAGTAAACCTGCCCTCTCCAAAGAAAGAACCCATAAGAAATTTTCAAATGTTTCAATGAAGTCTGCCAGTGAGGATGCCCAGCATTTGTCATGCGTGGTAAACTCCACTTCATTTCGCACAAAGCCCATTGTCAGATATATAGGGACAAGGTTTTGCACCGAACACACAGAAATGCTGGAGCACAGCCTGTCTCGCAGTGTCCATAGGAGGTAAAGATATATCGCCAATGTTGCAGGCCTGAGCCCTTCTTCAAGGAATAGACAAAGAATAGGAAGGTATAAGAATAGAGAGAGTGAATACTGGCTGGGGCAGGAGTCCAAACCAACAAAAGGTGTTAATTAGATTTAAGAGGAGAGGTGAGAAGTGATTTTGGCTCTGTGAAAGGAGACAGAGGGAAAAGGTAAGAGAGAAAAGGCTCTCATGCAATGAAAAAGCCCGACTGTAAAGGTGGAGATTCTCTGCCGTTATGTCAGGAGACTTAGCACCATGAATGCGCCCTGGCCGGCTCCAAGGCACCAACTCCAATCCCTCTCGGAGAAGGGTCATCGGCGGGTCACTGTCACCTCACATGGGCATGGCCACTGCAAGAGGCTGGGGGGGGGGGGGGTCTGATGACATCATGATGACACTGTCAACCAGTGACCCATCTTCCCTCTTTCTCTCACCACTCTCCCTCCATGACCCCCTCAAGGCAGGGGCAGCTGGTGGGAGCCATCAGATCAAGGGCGGCCAGCAGAAACTGTCAGGGCAGGGGTCATCAGGGCAGGGGTGGCTGGTGGGAGCCATCAGGTCAGGGATGGTCAGCAAGTCCCATCAGGTCAGGGTGCCGGTGAGGGCTGTGACAACCCCGCGGCTGCTCCAGAACCTCGCCTGGCCACTTCAGCCTTTGGGGCCACTCTCTGCAGCTCAACACACGGTAGACCAATGGCTGTCTTTCTGACCCATAATCCCCCACACAGCTGGAACTGTTCAGGGAAACACAGAGCAATTCTAGCTGCGTGGGGGATTACGGGTGGGGAAGACGGCCATTACTCTGCCACGTATTTATGATGGGTGGCACTACAGCACCAGTTGCCCTGCCTCCATTGGCTCAGGAGGGCGCTACATTTGGAGGGAAAACATATACTTACCTTGCAAGGCTGCTCCATGAAAGGTAAGTTTATATTTTCCCTCCAAACTTATACCCGGCCTCCAGGTGGAGGCCTGGCATGAAAGAGCCAAGAGAGAGAGAGGAACAGAGCTGGGGCAAAGGTGACAGGGAGAAGAAGAGTGGGGTGGGGGCTTCAATGGGAACCAGAGAAGTTGATGTTAATGCCATCCAGTTGGAAGGTGCCCAGAAGAAAGATGAGGTGTAGTTCCACCAATTTGCAGGTGGTCTCTGTCTGGCAGTGCATGAGACTATGGAATGTCAGCAAGGGAATGGGGTGGGAAATTAAAATAGGTGACCACTGGGAGATCCACACTATTGTGGCGGACAGAGCCGAGGTGCTCAAAAAAGTAATCATCCAGCCTCTCCGATGCAGAGGAGACCACAGTGGGAGCTCTGGATGCAGTAGACAACCCCTGCAGATTCACAAGTGAAATGTTACTTCACTTGGAAGGACTGTTTGGGGCCCCAAAGGAGGACATGTGGACATAAGTGGAGCATCTCCTATGGTCACGAGGTAGGTGCCAAGGAGATGATTGGTGGGAAGGAAAGAGTGGACAAGGGAGTCACATAGGCAATGGTCCATGTGGAAGACAGAGGGAAGGAGATGGCAAAAATGACAGAAAAGGACATGTTGGACATGGATGCTGCTGGTGCAGTGGGTGGGGGCAAGGAGAATTCTGTTCTTTTTGCACTTGGGGGCAGAGGGGGCCAGGGCAGATGTGCTGGTAAGGGACGATATGTGGGTGAGGGCCAAGATGATGGTGGTAGAGAGGAAGTTACATTTTACATGCTTAAGCAGCCTGTTTGGGCTGGAGGACTGAACAGCCCCATCAGAGATTCGGACCTGGCAATTCCTAGGCATCAAAGGAATGGCCTTGCAAGCACGGACTCCCAAAGACAGACTTCCACTGAGTAATTCAGCTACAATTTCATTGGATAACACCCCACTGACCTCAAAGACCGGGGCAGACTGAACAGCAGAGGGCACCAATGAATGGGTGGCAGCAAAAACAATCAGGATCCCAGCCACGTGGGGTCTCGGAGTTCCTATTTCTTCAGCACATTCTGAAGGTACCATTTCTTTCTGGTTTCAGACACCCGCAATCAAGTCCCTTTTTCAATAACATTTTGTTTCGTGCAGACTCTTTGAGCTACTTGCAGATTCCTATTGCATAAAAAACGTTGAGTTATCCATCATTGCACATGGAATGCCATGCAGAGAGATGGGGGCAGGACACTCCAGGAGCAGAGTTAAACAGGACCCCTCGCAGATGCTGGAGTTGAGTGCAACGTACAAATGCAGCCCCCAATGAAGGGCTGAGGACTTAAACATTGGTTTCTTTTACTTCCTATGGCCTGAGTCTGCTGAGCTTCTCCATCACATTTGTGCATTGCACACAACGGCATGAACAGAGAGAGACGCAGGAGAGCTTACAAAACGCAAGAAGTGAAATAACAGTTTTCTCTTTCAGGATTTTTATTACTGTGTAGACGTCTGGCTCCTGGCATATTTTTTTCTTTTCATTCATGTCCAATGACGGAAAATGCAGTTCCTTTCCCTGTCATGTGTCTGAAATTATCTGATGTCCTTAAATCATAATTTGCCACGAAGCGATGTTTTCCATCTTGAGTCAATTCCATGTTTCCTGATATTTTTTGCTGTTTTCATATTTTAAATTTTGTATATCACAAATGTAAAAAGATTGCTATTCCATGTCATGTGACACAATGTGTAACAAGATTGCATCCATCCGTAAGCATCTGAGAAAGTGCAAGTCTATTCTGAGGATGTAAAAAGTGTGTACTGCAATTGGAGCCTTGTACATAAAATAAAATATTGAACATGCACTGTAAAACGTAGGTGTGTTGTCCATAATTGTTTAACACTGGTGATAACACTGGACTATTAAGATTTTCCTTCCTGAACACTTATGGATGTATTTTATGGATTTTGAGCTGTTGATCACAGAAATTGCCTTATAAAACTGTACATGGCAGGAACATTTTTCGATACATATAACCTATTTTTGTGATTTCCTGTCATATTTTAAGTTGGTTAGTATATTGCCCACAAATCAAGCCATTTTGGTCAGTCCAAGCCAACTTGGGTGTGCACTCAGTACAGGTGCTATGCAAATGTTGTCCGAAGTCAAAAGAAAAGGTTATAGAAGTCACTAGATATTAAAAGGACAAAGAGCATAAGGGCACTTTATCTGAATGCCCGCAGTATTAGAAATAAGGTTAGTGAACTTGAGGCGCAAATCGGTACCCATGCCTATGATTTGGTAGCCATCACGGAAACATGGCTACAAGGTGACCCTGAATGGGAATTAAACTTTCAAGGGTATCAGGTGGTGCAAAGAGATAGACAGGATGGTAAGGGAGGTGGAGTTGCACTCTTAATCAAAGATGAGCTCCAGGCAGTAGTGAGGAATGATATAAGATCTAAAGAGCATAATGTTGAGTCCATTTGGGTAGAGATAAAGAATAACAAAGGGAAAAAATTATTGGTGGGTGTTATCTATCACCCACCAAATAACAATAGTTTAGAGGCACAGGAAATAAATAGAGAGATAAGTGAGGCATGTAATAATGATAAGGCAGTAGTCATGGGGGACTTTAACTTCCACATAGATTGGGAAAATCAAGTTGGTCGTGGGAGTCTAGAAGAGGACTTCATAGAATGCATCCGTGATAGCTTTCTTGAGCAGCATGTTAAGGAACCCACAAGAGAAAATGCTCTCCTGGATCTAGTGTTGTGCAATGAGATAGGTAGAGAAAATGATGTAATAGTCAGAGACCATCTGGGAAATAGCGATCATAGTATGATTGAATTTCTCATTCAAATGGAAGGGGAAGTAGTTAGATCTAAAACTAATATATTATGCTTAAACAGGGGTGACTACCATAGGATGAGGGAGGAATTGGGCAGAGTGGACTGGGAGCATAGGCTAATTGATGAAACAGTTGAGGAACAGTGGAAGATTTTCAAAGAAATATTTTGTAATGCTCAACAAAAATATATTCCGGTCAGGAAAAAGGGCAGCAAGGGAGGGAAAAATCAACCGTGGTTAACAAAGGAAATAAAGGAGAGTATAAAATTGAAGGCGCAGGTGTACAAAGCTGCAAAGAGCAGTGGGAAACTGGAAGATTGGGAAAACTTTAAGAGACAAGGGGTTACAAAGCGAATAATAAGAAATGGGAAAAAGGATTATGAAAGTAAATTGGCACAAAATATAAAAACAGAAAGCAAAAAATTTTATAAATATATAAAACGGAAGAGGGTGGCCAGAGTTAACATAGGACCCTTGGAGGATGAGAAAGGAAAACTGGTAGCAAAAAATGAGGAAATGGCCAAGGCATTAAATAAATATTTTGTGTCAGTCTTCACGGAGGAAGACACATCCAGCCTGCCCAAGTGCGGAGTTGAGGATGTGAATGTTGGAGAGGGCCTTGATAAAATAGTTGTTACAAATGAAGTAGTGATGGAGAAACTAATGGGACTAAAGCCAGACAAATCACCTGGTCCTGATCATATGCATCCAAGGGTTCTGAAGGAAATGGCAGAAGTTATAGTTGATGCATTGGTGGTCATATACCAAAATTCCTTGGATTCTGGGCAGGTCCCGGCAGACTGGAAGACAGCAAATGTCACGCCACTTTTTAAGAAGGGATGTAGACAGAAGACTTGAAATTATCGGCCAATTAGCTTGACGTCTGTAGTTGGAAAATTGCTTGAAGCCGTCATTAAAGATGAAATAGTGAAACCTATCAGACCTTTTGTGAAATCTGATGTTACCGCAGTGCATTCACCGCAGCACAGTGCAAGACTGTAAGTTACATGGAGCAACTATCCAGAAGGGGCTAACGCCTGTAATTTCAACATGCTCAGGCAGAGAGCGAACCAAGAGCAAACAACGAGATGCTGGAAGGACTCAGCATCTATGGAAAGAGATGGACAGTTCGTGTTTCAAGTCAGATCCAGAGTCTGCTGAACAGACCAGGGGGCCTGGTAGGTATACAGGAAACGGCATGTCCATCACACTATCTAATAGGCACTCGGTTCAGAATCATAGAGATGGTTCCTCAAGAAGGTTTGTCCAGAATCAAGGGCTTGGTTTATGATTGATGGGTAAAATGAGAGGAAGTACAGAATCATTGATTAAGAAACAATCACATCAATGACAAAAGATGAAATACTAAAAGGATAAAAAATAAGGTCAATGCAGTGGATTGAAGAACAAAAAGGAGGTTTTCATATTAATGAGGTAGGGAAAAGAAGATGATAAATCAATTAGGCAGTCAACTTTCAGAGAAATGCAAAAGTAACAATAGTTGTAGATTTCAACTGGTCCATCATTAATTAAGCATAGAAAGGGCAGAATTCATGAAACGCGCTCAAGATAATTTTTTTTACTATTACATAACAGAATGGTTTGCTGGCTACTGCAGGGTTACAGGCATCTTCTGCCAAGCTAGGGGGATGGGGAAAGGCGAGCAGACAAAACCCCACCTAGTCACAGCAATCGGGGGCTGGGTTGAGTGGAGCAGAGCAATGAGTGCTGAGCTGGCTCGGTCGCTGAGTCAGTGAGGCCAGCTGATAGCTGCTCCTCCCACGCCTGCTCATTCTCCCATTGTGGTTGCTTCTGTGATCCTCTCCCACACACTTCTGTTCACTTCTGACACAGTTCTCAGTCTGTCGTAATCTGGGATTGCTTTACCTCCTCAAAACACTCCTCCATCTCCTCTCAATAGAGAGGATGCAAAGTCTTTGACAAGGACCAAGCAATCTCTTCACTTTCCTCCTTCAATAACCAGATATATATCCCATCAATCCCAAGGGATTGTCCTCAATCCTCCTCCAAAGACCCAACACCATATCTTTCTTGATCTCCAAATGTCCTAACGCATGAACTTTTTCCACATCGTGCTCCCTATCACTGTCCGCGACCTTCTTCTCAGCAAATACTGATGGAAAGTACTCATTTACTACCTCACTCACTCCCTCTGGCTCCAAGCATAAACTCCCTCCTTTGTCCTATTTCCTTCCTCGTCATCCACTTGTTTTTAACGTAAGTATAATATCCCTTAAGATTTTCTTTCATCTTTCTCACTGAGGACATCTCATGGCCTAGTTTGGCCTCATAATTCCTTGTGTGACCTCTTGACTTTAATCTTCATATTTCTTTATGACCTGCCTGATTGTAGTTTCTTGAACCTTACCTGAGCTTCTTGTTTCTTCTTAACTTAGTTCATGACCTCTTTCATCATCTAAGGTTCTCTTGCTTTGCTATCTATATCTTTTCTTCACACACAATGGCGCAGTTAACGGAACAGTTGGTGCAATGCTTTTACAGCAGCTACGGCCCAAGTTTGTATCTTGTGCTGTCTGTAAGAGATGGATGTGTGGGTTTCCAGCGAGTGCTTCAGCCTTGCAAAACATACGAGGGTTCGAGGTCAATTGGGTTACACAGGCTCATGGGCCTATCACCATGCTGTATGTATACATTTATGTAAAATGTAAACATTTTAAATTTACATGCAGTCCTGGACTTTCATACAAGTAAATCACAAAATTCTGTGGACACCGTGGTTGAATTAAAAACACAAAATGCTGGAGAAGCTCAACAGGTCAAACAGTGTCCTTTAGGCAGCAAAGGGAAAGATACAGAACCGACGTTTCGGGCTTGAGCTCTTCATCAAGGTATGAAAAATGCTTTCGGAACCTTTTTTAAGCAACAGAAAAACATGAGCTACCCTCCAATCCTCTGATACCACACTCATGGCCAAGGACATTTTAAATATTTCTGCCAGAGCCCCTGCAATTTCTACACTAGTCTCCCTCAAGGTCCGAGGGAATATCTTGTCAGGCCCTGGGGATTTATCCATCCTTATTTCCTTTAAGACAGCAAGCACTTCCTCCTCTTTAATCTGTATAGGTTTCATGACCTCACTCTTGTTTTCCTTACATCCCATGTTTCTGTACCTGTTTCTGAGTGAATACTGATAAAAAAAAGTGTAAGATCTCCCCCATCCTTTTGTCTCCATACAAAACCGATCACTTGGATCTTCAAGGAGGCCAAATTTGTTACTATGCTTTTGCTCTTCACATACCTGTAGAAACACTTAGGAATTCCCTTCACATTTTCTGCCAAACCTTTCTTTCTTGATGTTTTTCTTGCAATTTTTATATTCCTCAAGTACCTCATTTGCTCCATGTTTCCTATATCTGCTATTCACCTCTCTTCTTCCAAACTAGATCCACAATATCCCTTGAAAACTAAAATTCCCTATGCCTGCTAACTTTGCCTTTAATCCTGACAGGAACGTACAATCTCTGTACTCTTAAAATTTCACCTGTTGACGTTCCTCCACTTACCTCACATATCCTTGACCAAAAAGAACTTATTCCAATCTACGCATTCTAGATCCTTTCTCATTTCTTCAAAATTAGCCTTTCTCCAATTTAAAGTCTCAACCAAAGGCCCAGACCTATCCTTCTCCATAATTAACTTAAAACTAATGGCATTTTGATCACTGGACTCAAAATGTGGAATTGGACATTTTTCCGTCTGCAGTTTGGTGATGCACATTTTGGCAATAAAGAAACAAGACTTTCATAGTCCTTTGGACATTTTGGTGTCTGCAGTTTGGTGCCAGATATTTTGGAACTCACATTTGGTGATTGACATGGCATTTAATTTATCATATTTGTAATTAAATATAATGAATATAAAATTATTAATTTATTATAATTTTAATTAAATATAATGGAATAACATCCCTGCACTCCCCTTACCCGTGGTGACATCTCCACACTCCACTTACCCATGGTGTGATCTCTGCACGACCCTCACTCCGTGGTGAACTGTTGGCGCCAAAATGTCCAGCACCAAATTGTGGGCGATAAAATGTCCACTGCTAAATTTGAGCACCAAAATGTCCTACACTCCCTGAAAAATGTATCCCTACACATACTTCTGTCATTTACCCTGTCTCATTCCTAAAAGGAGATCCAGTATTGCACTATTTCTAGATGGTGCCTCTATATATGGATTTAGAAAACTTTCCAGAACTCATTTGACAAATTCCAATCTATCCAGCCTTTTTACAGTATGGGAGTCCCAGTCAATATCTGTAAAATTAAAATCCCTTCTATGGCAACCTTATGTTTCCTGCAGCTGTCTGCTATCTCTCTATAGATTTACTCCAATTCTCATTGACTATTGGATGGTCTATAATACAATCCCATGAGTGTAGTCATACCTCTCCCGCTCCTCAGCTCCATCCATATAGCTTCAGTAGATGAGCTCTCTAGTCTGTCCTGCCTGAGCACACTGTGATATTTTCCCTGACGAGCAATGCCACTCCTCCCCTTTCATCCCCCTATTCTATCGCGTCTATAGCAATGGAAGCCCAAACAGTGAGCTGACAGTCCTGCCCCTCCTGCAACCAAGTTTCACAAATGGGCAGAGTTATGATTCCACGTGCCAATCCATGCTCTACACTTGTCTGCCTTTCCTATAATACTCCTTGCATTGAAATAGATGCACTTTAGAATAGTTCCATCATGTGCAACCCATTGACCTCTAACGGTGCATGTAATTTTCACATCATCTTATCCCTTCTCCACTCCTCTATCTGCTCTTGTACTTCGGTTCCCATCTCCCTGCAAATCTAGTTTAAACCCATCAGAGCAGCACTAGCAAACATTCCTGCAAGTATATTAGTCCCCTCCAGTTCAGACACAAACTGTTCCACCTTCCCTGGAAGGGAGCCCAATGACCCAGAAACCTGAAACTCTCCTCCTGCACTTTGTCTTTAGCCACCTGTTAAGACGCATTATCCTCCTATTTCAAACCTCACTAGTACATGGCATGGGTAGCAATCCTGAGATCACAACCCTGGAGGTTTTCTCCTTCAACCTAGCACCTAACTCCCTGAATTCTCCTTGAAGGACCTCTTCACTTTTCCTACCCATGTCATTGGTCCCTACATGAACCATGACATCTGGCTGCTCACCCTCCCGCCTGAAAATGCTGAGAACTCAATCTGAGATATCTCAGACAGGCCATCTGGGATACTCATTCTCTTCCAAAGAACCTCTTATCTCTCCCCCTAACTATGGAAACAACTGTAATGACAGTGATCATAGTTGCAATGCAACTAGCAATGCCTTACAATTTGATTAGACTTGGCTGCCATCAGGGGGGTGACACACAGTATACAATATCTATAATGGAGCCTTGCAGCCTCATGGCATGCCTCATGGTGCTGTCCACAACAACTTTAAAGTAAAGAACCTTTTTTCCTTCACCCATGTGTTGTCTAAGAACTCACACATACAAGATGAAACTTGCTGTCATAAGTGGGATGAAGGAACTTTAAGGAAATACTTTAAAAGGTAAAATCCAAAGTCAACAACTGATCAGTGAAGAGAAGCTAACAAAGTGAAAAATGGAAGGATTACATCTACCAGTGAAACTTCAGCTGACAGGTAATGTGGTTGAAATTTGGAACAGATTTAAACAGCATTTCAGATTGTATTTAATGGCAGTTTGAGCTGACGAGAAAAGTGATAAAGTGAAAGCGTCAGTTTTCTTAAATGTCGTGGGTGTATAATAACTTCACATTTGTTGCGGAAGGAGACAAAATGTAACTGGAAAAAATAATGAAACCGTTTGTGGCATACTGCATGCCTAAATGTAACGTGACGTTTTAGAGGCACATATTTTTTACATGTGTACACAAAATGGAAGAAAGTATTGATCAGTATGTGACTGAATTGTGAAACAGAGCAAAATGTGAATTTGGTGGACTGACCAACTCTCTGATAAAAGACAGACTTGTGTGTGCTATTCCAGATAATAGTCTAAGGGAAAGACTCCTAAGAGAGCAAAATCTAGATCTGGAAAATGTTATAATACTCGGTGGAGCTGCAGAAACTGTAAAATTGCAGGCAAAAGAGCTGTTCAGTGAAACTAGCTGCAGCGTGGATGCAGTGAACAAGAACAAAAACCATTTAACAAAAAATGTGCCAAAGTGGAAAGAGAGGCGTGGCCAGTGAACACCAATGAAAGGAACAATCGAAAGCCATGTCGTCGATGCGGTGCCCAACACATACCAAAAAAGTGTCTCGCATATGGTAAAACATGCCATATGTGCAACAAACACAACCATTATGCCTGTTGCAGTAGGAACCAAGTACAACAAAGCAAGGTTCATGCAGTAGATGAAAGGGAGGTGGAGGAATTCCATGTAGATGTGACTGAAAACAAGAAAGAAAACAGGGACTGGATGTTGAGATTAAAAGTGAATGATATATACATTTCAGTTAAATTGGATACTGGAGCACAAATTAATGTAATATCACTGACTGATTTTAAGAAGATTAGACCAAGACCAAAGATGTATGGAAAGAAAATGAAGGTGACAGGATATTCAGGTACCAATATATCAGTGCAAGGAGAATGTATGGACAAAGTTAAACACAAGGACAAAGAGCACATGCTAAAATTCATCGTGGTGCCAAAGAATGTATAGGCCAATCTATGTTTAACAGCCTGTGAGAAACTGAACCTGGTAACAAGAATCCTCGTGGTGGAAAGTGAAGGAGAGACAGTCTATGATAAACTCATGAAAGAGTACAATTACCTATTTCAGTGTCCAGGCTGCCTTCCAGGAGAACACACGATCAGAGTGGATAAAAGTATTCCACTGATAATACATCGATGCAGAAAAGTTCCATTTGTGTTTCAAAAGCAACTAAAAACAGAGTTGGGTCAGCATGGAAAGCCTGAACATGATTCAGAAGATAGATGAGCCAGTGGAGAGGGTGAGTTCACTCATTGTTGTGGACAAAAAGAATGGAAAGCTTAGAATTTGCTTTGATCCAAGAGAGCTAAACAGAGCAATAAAGAGAGAACAGTTTAAGCTTCTAGCGCATGAAGAAATCATGTCACAGTGTGCAAATGCAAAGTTTTTCAGCAAGTTAGATGAATCATCAGGATTTTGGCAGCTAAACTTGGTGAAGCAAGTTCAAGACTGTGCATGTTCAATAGTCCATTTGGCAGATACAGTTCCTAAGGTGACCATTCAGAATTGCCTCAGCTCCTGAAGTGTATCATAAAACTATCAATATGGTCTATGTGTACCTGGACGGAGCTGATACCTCAATGGATGACATCATAGTATGGGTAACCACGAGAATGGAGCATGATGAGAGACTAAGGAAAGTGCTGGAAGCAACAAGGAAAGCAAACCTGAAGCTGAATAGAGAGAAATGCCAGCTCGGGGTGACAGAACTAACATTTGTAGGAGATATTATTGGCAGTGAGACCAGGTCCCAGAAAGGTGTCCGCCATTGGGAACATGCCAAGGCCACAATACAGAGGTTTAATGCAATGGTCAACTATATGGGTAAATTCATATCCAACCTCTCAGAAAAGATGGCTCCATTGAGAAAACTAACAGAAAAGAACATTGAATGGGAGTGGAATCATGAACAAGAAAAGTCATGGAGTGAACTGAAGAAACTGCTCACAGAAGAACTAGTTCTGAGGTTTTACGACTCAGTGAGACCCATCAAGATATTATCAGATGCATCACATAGTGGGCTCGGTGCAGTTCTTCTGCAAAAATATGACGACTGGCAACCCATTGTGAATGCATCACGCTCAATGACAGACGCCGAGACGCGATATGCTCAAATTGAAAAGGAGCTGCTCAGCATCACATGTGCCTGTGAAAGGTTTCATCAGTTTGTGTCAGGGCAGGAAATCAGGGTAGAGACTGACCATAAGCCCTTGATTTCATTGTCCCAAAACCCATTAAATGAATGTCCACTGAGAATACAAAGAATAATGATTAGGCTACAATGCTATACACTGAATGTAGCGTACACTCCGGGTAAACTAATGTACACAGCAGACACGCTGTCTAGTGCTGTTAGCACAAGAGAGCCCACAAACACCAAAATGGATGAAAATGTGAATGCCTTCATGGACATGATCACAGGTGCACTGCCCATATCAGATGCAAAAATAGAGCTGATAAAGTCAGAGACAAACAAAGATGAAACACTGAGACAACTGAGAAAAAACATCTTGGATGGCTGGCCCAACATGAAGCAGGACTGCTCTCCTGACATTTCAAAGTATTGGAAAGCAGGGCAGAGCTATCAGTGGTTGAAGAAATCATCTACAAAGGAAGTGAAATCCTTATCACAAAGAGTCTGAGGAAAGAGATGTTAAAAAGGATCCATGGAGGACATCTCGAAATCAAAGTGTAAGAAAAGAGCACGAGAGGTGATGAACTGGCCAAGAATCAACAATATAATAAATGAAGTATCAAACTGTACAATGTGCCAGAAATATCAAGCAAGCAAACTGGCAGAACCACTAAGGCCACACCGAGCACCATACAGACCTTACCAGAAGGTAGGCACTGACGTATTCGAATGTCAAGGGATGGACTATCTTGTAGTCACAAACTATTACTCCTTGTATCCAGAGGTGTGTAAACTGAACACCACCACTGCAGATGCTGTAATAACAGGTATGAATGCCATATTCTCCAGACATGGCGTGGCAAGTGAGGTCTTCACAGACAATGGACCCCAGTTTTGCAATTTAAAGTACTGACAGTTTGCCAAAGAGTGGAACTTTGTACACATCACATCAAATCCTAATTTCCCACAGTCAAATGGTCCAGTGGAAAAATCAGAACAGTGAAAAGACTGATGAACAAGGCAAAACACACTTCTACCAGAGCATACTAGTATACCGCACAACGCCTCTCGAGTGTGGTATGTCACCAGCACAACTCCTTACGGGACTGCAGGGGGCAACCTCTGTACTACCAGGAGTGTAAGGGGACAGGACAACACCTGGCTGGCTTTCAACCAGCCAGCCTGAATGGATCAAGCCCCACCCGGTCGGGTGTCAATCACCCTCTGGGATATCAGCCTGCGCCGGCCTCCCGAGGACTCACTCAGAGTTGCTTCAGCCACAGCCAGTCTGGCTCTGTGGAAGGCTTTGGGGATTAAAGCCTGTTGTACAGTTTTTATCTTTGTGTGTGTCTGATTCTGGCTAACAGCATACCACAATTTAATCCACAAAATTTTCCCACGGTGGCTATGGAAAATCTCCTCTGCGCTGGGAGCCTTGACGTCAACCCACGCCACCCAGAAGTCCAGACACGCTTTGAGATCTGGCAGCACACGGTCTAGGCAATCATCAAGGCACATGTGGGTGACATCCTAGACTCTGATCGAAAGAGGTTGGTCCTACTCCGGTCAAAGCTGGGTCCCCGCGCCTTCCAGGTAACCAAAGGCTGCTCCACATACCCACAAGAGCAAGATCAAGAAACTGCGCTGGAGAGTCGAGCTGGAAACCTACAGCGACAACATGCAGTACCTCCCCGGGAAGTTTAACGACTCCCCCGATGCTCTCTCTCGTACCTGCGCGTCTATGCATGATGACAGGTTGCAGGCATTGCATGAGTCCCTCTGTCATCCGGGTGTCACCCAGTTGTACCATTTCGTAAAGTCCACGGGGATGTATGCCCAGTCAGTGTCATCCTGGGTTGGAGGGTGGCATGGTGTGGTAGGTGCTCCTGCTGGTGCCAGGTCCCTGCTTGAGATGGTGTCCTCCCTGCCACTGCTGAACCTAACATAAGCGTAGTTATGAAGGAGGAAAACCTGCTCGACCAGGGCTTTCGGCCTTGTGTGTCCGTACATGGTTATGTAGAAGCACTATTCGGGAACGTGAGCCATGCTGGGAGGGACATTCCAGTCGCCGACCTCCTGGGGAATGAGAACAGATGCTCGTGAGGGGTTTTGTCGGTAGCCGTGCACAGCAGTGACCGAATGGCATGGAGCGCATCGGGGAAGGCATCCTGCCTATACTCAATGGCCCATCCTTTTGACCTGAGAGCCAGGAGGACTGCCTTCCAGACCATCCCATTCTCGCGTTCCACTTGCCTGTTGCCTCTTGGGTTATAGCTTGTCGTGTGACTTGTCGCGATACTCCTCACCGTCATGTACTGGCGCAGCTCGTTGCTCATGAAACTAGATCCCAGGTCGCTGTGCATGAAGGTGGGGTAGCCAAACATGGTGAAAATGCAGCTTCTTCAAATACCCCCTTTCCTACATAGTGCTTAACAATCTTTCGGGCAATTTCCTTTTTTTTCATCCCAGTTCTTACTGTAAGAAGTTTTAACTTGCCAACTATAACCATCAGTTCTGACTTTTTAGCCATTTTTAAATTAACCACTGAAGGGTTCGCTATGAACTGGTCAATATTCATAGTTGCTGGTTTTTCTGCTGGTGATTTATACACTCACCGTTTATTTTTAATTTCAAGCTGGAGGTTGAGTCAAACTCAGATGAATGATAACTAAGCATAAGTCAATCGCCCCTAAAGTTTCCAAATTGGTTTGATCCCGGATGATTTCCCCAAATAATGTTATAAGATCAAACCAGCAACCACAAAGAAAGCAGATCACACAGGGGTAAAGAAGAACAATTACTTGATTAACAAAAAATTCACCTTCAAACTTTAATTCAAACCCCCTCCCGTCTTTTATAACAATGCCCACTGGTTACTATGCAAATCTCTATAACAGTGTAAAACTAATAAACTCCCCAGCCTAAATATAACATACGTAATCAAAGTCTAAGTTATATTTCCAACCAGCCCACAGAAAAACTTAGACACAAAACAAACACAAAACACACAAGACTCACAAAACATCGATCTCAACTGAAGCAAAGATTATAAACAAAATTCAGTTTGTTTGGTAAACTGAAGTCAAAAGATTTCTGCAAGAGAGAGCATAAAATTCGAGGTTGTCTTATGTTGCTTGCAGAGAGAGGAATCACTGGCTTGGTCCAGATCCTTCTGGCTGCCTTCGGTATATTCATCCTCTTTGAAATCCCAACATTCTAAACTGTACTCCAGATGATGACTCATGCTCTGGGCCTTCTTCCACTCCACAGCACCACCCAGTGGTGGTTTATTGTCCAAGTCCAGAAATTTTTAGATCATTTTCTGCACCTGTTCAGTCCGTCTCCCACTCTCTCTGCAGTCCACCTTCACCTTGGCTCTCTAAGGCAGTCACTTTTTAACATAAAACCACACAACACATAGGCCAATACACAACACAAAACTCTGTAACATTACAGACAACTCATATTTATGAACAGACTACACACGGCTTCAGCTGCCTCGAGGAAGGAGAACGCCATCCACCATTTTAAGTCAGATCATGATTATTTACCCTTGTAACCATGCCTCCAAAATATAAATTCAATGCAAGAAAAGCTCTGTATAAACCTCCCTTGATGCCTGCTTCAAGAAATTTGATTAACTGATGCTAAATAAGAATCGTATGTACCTGTTCCGACTTACCTACAAATTCAACTTAAAGACAGACTTAGGAATGGATCTCGTTTGTAACCCATGGAGTCCCTATATCCCTTAATTCTCCTACTTTGTAAAAATCTATCCAACCTTGTCTTAAATACATTTATTGACATCACCTCCTCCACTTTAATGGGCAGTGAATTCCATAGATTCACCTCCCTTTGAGAAATGCATTTCCTTACCATCGCCATCCTGAATCTACTACACTGAATCTTGAAGCTATGTTCCCTCGTCTCCCCCACTAATGAGAACAATTTACCTACCTCTATTTTATCTATGCTTTTCATAAATTTATATGTTTCTATAAGATCCCCTCTTGTTCTTCTAAATTCCAGTGAATACAGTCCCAGACAACTCAATCTTTCCTCACAGACTAACCCCTTCGTCTCTGGAATAAACCTGGTTTCTGCACTACCTCCAAAGCCAGCACATCTCCAAGTAAGGAGACCAGACACTCCAGATCTGGCTTCACTAGTACTTGGTACAGTTGCAGCATAACCTTCCTTCAGCTAAATCTGATTCTTTGAGCAAAGAAGGCCAACATTCCATGTGTCTTTCTTGATAGCCTCCTGCACCTCCAAACCAACCTTTCGTGATTCATGCATAAACACTTGCGAGTCCTTCTGCACGGCAGCAAGCTGTAATCACGTGCCACTTAAATAATAATTGGATCTTTAATTTTTCCTTCCAAAATGGATAACTTCACATTTACTAACATTATGCTCCATCTGCCAGAATCTTGTCCACTCACTTAACCTATCTCTCTCTCTGCAGTCTCTCAATATCTTCTGCGTAATTTGCTTTTCCACTCAATTTAGTGTCATTAGCAAATTAAGTTACGCTACACACTGTCCCTTCTTCCAGATCATTAATGTATATCGTGAACAGTTGCAGGCCCAGCACTGACCCCTGTGGCATCCTGTTCACCACTGGAAAAACACCATTGTATCCCAACTCTCTGCTTTCTACTGGTTAGTTCATCCACTATACTAATAAATTACCCCCAACTCTGTGCATCCTTATCTTAAGTACAAGTCTTTTATGCAGTACCTTACTGGACACCTTCTGGAAATCCAGTATCTATCTGCTCCCCTCTATCTACTGCATCCATTATATCCTCAAAGAATTCCAGAATGTTTGTCAATGGTCCCATTTTCCAGCATTTGACCAATATCTTCCAAACCTTTTATCTATACTGGGCCGCATGTCCACCAGCCTACTGCAGCGGGTTACCTCTGAACCTGCAGGAAGATCATCTGAGGGGCTGACTCCACCTGATCAGCTGTCAATCTCTGACCTGTATATAGATTTGAGCCGGCCCCTCCTGGGCCAGTCACACATGGAGCCATCGTGACCACTACTGGTGTTCAACAGAGTTTAAGTGGATTAAAGCCTGTTGGTCAGTCTTTTCTGTGCTTTGTGTCTGCTTGCTGCACCACAGCCCACCACAATATACCTGTCCAAATGTATTTCAAATTTTATAATTTTACCTACAAACATAAATGTTTGGTAGAAATGTGTGTGTTTTTTATTGTTTCCCTTAAGTAACAGAAATAACAATTTAGGGAATTCATTCAAAGTAGTGAACAAATTTTTCCGTTGAATCATTTGAACTGATTTCAGTCTCGGTTCTGCACGTTGCAGACAATATGATGTGTGATTCCTGTTCAACCTCCATGAAGAAAACAATAGGTCAGCTCAGGAAGGCAGTAATGAGGCTTTTGTAAATCAATGTACAGCAGCAAAGCGAACAATGAGTAACACTTAATGACAACTATAAAAATGTTACGCATACAAGAATACAAGGAAAGAGGAGCAGGAGTAGGCCATCTGATATTTCAAGCCTGACCCATCACTCAATCCGACTGTGGCTGATCTACGCAGGCCTCAACTTCTCCATTTCTCTGTGCCCCTCTATTCATCAAATATTTATCCACCTCCACTTTAATTACTTCTAATTATCCAGCTTCCATTACCCACCACGGCAGAGTTTGAGAGATTCACCGCCATTTGTAAGCTGGGTTTCCATGAGTGAGATATCACAATTGTAGAGCTTAATTTGACAATTTGGACCCTGGCTCCTCAGTTTCTTCCCCCATCTTTTCCAAAAAGGCTGGAAAAATAGGTAAATGATCCTTGCTTGTATCTGCTGCACAGGCCCCTTCTTGCTCACTCCACCGGGGGGACTAATCTTGTATGACAAGAGTGTTGCAAAGTGGTGTTAGACTCATAGCTGAGAGCAATGTGTCCAGTGGACATATGACAGATAAGAAGACAGTGTAAAATTATAGAATCGTGTTCTGATGTAAAGGAGAAATGATGGAGAATGTCACGTTCAGAAATCCTGCATCAAGATGTTTAATTTTTTTTAAATTTAGACATACAGCCCACGAGTCCGTGCCGCCCAATTTACACCCAATTAACCTACAACCCCCGGTGCGTTTCAAATGGTGGGAGGAAACCGGAGCCCCCAGGGAAAACATGCAGATGCGGGGAAAACTTTAAAGAACTCTGGCCCCAATTGCTGGCGCTGTAAAGGCTAACTGCTACACCATCTGGTCCCAAAGAAGAAAAGCAAAGGGTTCCTTGTGATGATTTCCATTTGGAATAAAATCTCAGCTCTGTACGTTGACCTCACTTGTAAAAGTAACATCCGATAATCCAAAAAACCACACCCTCCAACCACCCCCCCCCACCCCATCTCCTTCTTTTTAGTTTTGTCTCTCTCTCTTTCATTCCTCTGGGAAAAGCAATTCCTCCTCATCTCTGTTCTCAATCTACTACCATGAATCTTGAGGCTGTCTCCCCTACTTCTCGTCTCCCCCACTAATGGAAAAAATTTAACATGCCTCTTTCTTATCTCTGCCTTTGAGGCAGCGCGCTCCCTCATGGTGAACCAGCCCCATGGGAAGATGGCGGTGTCAGGGTTTTCTCCCTGCCTCAAGTCTCCTGCCCAGCGCGCGGCTGGGGCAGCGATTATGATGTCACAATGCACGAGGTGACTGAGCTCATCCTGCCCTTAAAAGGGCGTGCGCTGAATTTGAATAAAAATAGTATAAACGACTTTCAATGTGGTGGCTGAGTCTTTCTTGGCCGTGTCCAGCACTACATTGGTGACCTCGATGAGCCCAGACGCCTCTCTGGTCTCAAGAACATGGATCCGGCAGAGATCAACGCCGATGCCATCAAACTGCCCCCCTTCTGGACCCATCGCCCGCTTACGTGGTTTGGGCAGGCGGAGGCGCAGTTTCAACTGTGTAACTTTTCAGAAGACACCACAATGTCCTACCACGTCGTGAGCGTGCTGGACAAAGAAACAGCAGCCAGGGTGGACGATCTAATACACAACCCACCTGCTGAGGGCAAATATCCTGCCCTCAAGAACCTGCTCCTTGGCCCTTTTGGGCTCTCCCCTCAGCAGTATGTCTCCAGGCTCCTGCACCTCAACGGGCTTGGGGACCACACACCATCGGCCCTAATGGACGAGATGCTGGCGCCGCGGAGGATCACAAACCTTGTTTCCTATTCTGTCAGATCTTCCTCGAGCAGATGCCCGAGGACATCCAATTACTCCTGGTGGATGTGGAATTCATGGATCCACGCCGAATCGCAGCCAGAGCAGACACCCTCTGGTGCATCAAGAGGGAGAATGAAGCAGTCCTCAGACAGTTTGCGCGACCAAGAACCAGCCGGCCGCAACATTCCCCCAAGCCAAAGCCAGAGTAGCACCATTCTACCTGGTGCTTTTATCATCAGTGCTGGAGAGCGCAAGCATGCTGACAACCGTGTGAATACTAGGGGAAATGACCTGGCCAGCCACCATTGATGGCTGTGATGGGTGACCACGTGGACAACCTCCTTCACGTTACCAACAAGTCCACCGGCCGATATTTCTTGGTGGACACAGGAGCAGAGCTGAGCGTCCTGCCCCCCACCACCCTTGAAACACACACCCGATCTTGTGGTCCCACCCTGCAGGCAGCCAACGGTTCCACTATCAAGTCCTTCAGTACCCGCAGAACGCAGATCCAGATCGGGAAAGAGAAATTACACTGGAAGTTTGTGTTAGCCTCAGTGGGTACTGCGTGGTTAGGGTATACGGCCTGTTGGTCGACATGAAGGTGCGCCTGGACACATATACTCAAATATACTCCATGAGTTCCCTGCCATCCTACAACCACGATTCAGTGCCAGCACAGGGTATACCACCATATCTCCACTCAGGGCCCCCCGCTGCATGCCAAGCCCAGATGACTTCTGCCCGAGAAGCTGCAGGTGGCAAAGGAGGTGTTTTCCTGGCTGCAGGAGTTGGGGATTGTCCATCATTCAGACAGCGCCTGGGCTACATCTCCACGTGGTCCCCAAATCCTCCAGGGGCTGGAGACACTGCGGCGATTACCAGCGTTTGAACGACTTGACCACACCAGACAGGTACCCAATTCCACACATTCAAGACTTCTCGGCCAATCTCCACAGCGTGCAAGTCTTCTCCAAGGTCAATCTGGTGCGGGAGTATCATCAGATCCCGGTCCACCCCAAGGGCATCGGCAAGACGGTGACCATCAACTCCTTTGGCCTCTTTAATTCTTGCGTATGCCTTTCAGCCTCAAGAATGCAGCCCAGACTTTTCAGCGCCTCATGGACACAGTGGGTAGGGACTTGGAATTTGTGCTTATCTACCTAGATGATATCCTTATCGCCAGCCGCAACTGCAAAGAGCACAAGGCCCACCTCCATACCCTGTTTGCCTGACTGGTGGAGTTTGGCCTCACAGTCAACGTGGCCAAGTGCCAGTTTGGCAAGAAGACGCTGCAGTTCCTGGAGCACACCATCTCGGCAGAAGGTGCTGCCCTGGCGCCAGAGAAGGTCGCGGCCGTCCAGCAGTTCCCCAAGCCAACCACCCTCAAGGGCTTGCAGGAGTTCATGAGGATGGTGAATTTTTATCATCAGTTCATCACCGGCACCGCCCGAACCATGCGACCACTGTTCACATTGATCGCCACTAAGGAGAAAGTCCTGATCTGGTTGGAGGAGGCAGAGACCGCTTTTGCCGCAACAAAGGAGGCCCTCGCCAACATAACTCTATTGGTGCACCCACGCCCGGAGGCACACACGGCGCTCTCGGTCAAAGCCTCAGCCACGGCGGTAGAGGGCATACTCGAGCAGTGGCTCAGCGGACAGTGGCGCACGCTGACCTTCTTTAGCAAACAGCTGCGCTCACTAGAGCTCCAGTACAGCACTGTACCTAGCCATCTGACACTTTCGATATTTTCTAGAGGGCAGGCCCTTCACGGTGTTCATGGACCACAAGCCCCTCACACGGGCACTCGCAATGGCCAAAGATCCGTGGTCGGCTCAACAGCAACGCCACCTCTCCTATGTGTCGGAGTTCATCACCGACATCTGGCACAGGGCAGGCAAAGACAACATCGTGGCAGATGCAATCTCTCATCCGGCAGTCAACACTCTCGCCCCTGGCCTTGACTACACACATTTGACACAGGCCCAGAAGCTGGACACAGAGATGCAGGTTCTCCAGACTGCCATCTCTGGCCTTGAGCTCCAGGACATTCAGTTGCCCAACAGCCCGGACACACTGTTCTGCAACATCTCTACCGGCTCACCGCGCCTGGTAGTCCCACCACAGTGGAGGTCGAGTGTTTTCAGCTTAGTCCATGACCTAGCCCACCCCTTGGTGAACACTTTGGTGCAAATGGTGGCAGAGCGATTTGTGTGGCACGAGCTCAAAAAAGAAGTGGCCAAGATGATGAGGAATTTCACCAGGTGCCAGGCCTCCAAGGACCACCGGCATATGTAGGCCCCAATCCAGCAATTCGACCCGGCGGTGCGGAGATTTCAGCAAATCCACCTTGATGTCGTAGGCCCCCTGCCGGTGTCCAGAGAAGCGCACGACAGTCGATTGGACCACGAGATGGCCGAAGGCTGTTCCCATCAAAGAGGCTTCCACAGAGATGTGCGCCAAGAACTTAGACAGTCATTGGATCGCTAGGTTCAGTGTCCCAAGCGCACTTCAACAGTGACGGGGTGCCCAGTTCACCTCTGCGATCTGGGCTCAGCTGGCGAACCTCCTGGGGGGGGGGGGTTAAACTCCACCACACCACAGCCTACCACCCTTAAGCAAATGGTTTGGTGGAGAGGTTTCATTGTCATATGAAATCCAGCCTCATGGCTCGCATCACCAGCCCTGGCTGGGCAGGCGAACTGTCCTGGATCCTCCTTGGCATCAGACAGCATCCAAGGAGGACCTAAAGGCGTCAACTGCGGAACTGGTCTACAGCACGCTGCTTTTGCTACCCAGTGAGTTCTTTGGCCCGGAGGCCAACATCACGTCCGAGCACGCGAACCTTTTGGTGGATCTCCATAAGAAACTATCCTCACTATCCCCCCCACCTCCCTCACATCATGGCGTCCGGCCGACACATCGTCCCAAAGAGCTGGACTCGGCTTTGTTCAGTGCGGCCCACATACAGCACCTCTACAAACACCCATACAAAGGTCCGTACAAGGACCTCCAGCGGTCCGGCAGGACTTTCACTTTGGACATAAGGGGTAAAGATGAACTGTTCACCATGGACCATTTGAAAGTGGCACACTTAGACCTCTCACGGCCAGTGCAGATGGCTATGCCCAAACGCCGGGCCACATGTCCAAGCGGCGGGATGTGTAGCCGGTTCTGGGGAGGGGGGGGTTGTGTGGTGGCGCACTCTCTCATGGCGAACTGGCCCCGCGTTTAACGCCACGTGGCGGGGCAACCATGGGAAGATGGCGCTGTCAGGGTTTCTCCCTGGCTCAAGTCTCCTGCCCAGCGCGCGGCTGGGGCAGCGATTATGATGTCACAATGCACGAGGTGACTGAGCTCATCCTGCCCTTAAAAGGGCGCACGCTGAATTTGAATAAAAACAGTATAAACGACTTTCAATGTGGTGGCTGAGTCTTTCTTGGCCGTGTCCAGCAATACACCTTTCATAATTTAATGTTTCTATAAGATCCCCTCTCATTCTTCTAAATTCCAGCAAGACTCAATCTCTCCTCATAGGCTACCCCCCTCATCTCTTGAATCAACCTGGTGAACCTCCTCTGGACTGCCTCCAAAGCCAGTACATCCTTCCTCAAGTAAGGAAACCAGAATTATGTGCAGTGGTCCAGATGCGACCTCACCAGTACCTTGTACAGTTGCAGCATAACCTCCCTGCTCCAAAATTCAATCCCTCGAGCAATGAAGGCCAATATTCCATTTGCCTTCTTGACAGCCGGCTGCACCACAGCCTCAAATGGGTAGAGAATTCCAAAGATCTTCAACTCACTGAGTGAATTGCCTCTTATCCTTTATTTGCAAATTAGCTGTCAGTCACTTGACTACAAAAATGCCCGACATTGACATTTCACAAACTATTACCATCAGACAATTGCTTAATGATTGATGAGCACTTTCAGACAATTTCATACATCAGAACATGAGAAATCGCACCCTATCTGGCCCATTGAGCACGCTCCGCCATTCGACAGTCATGTCTGATCATCTGCACTTAACCATTCCCACAACCCCCTCCCCCACCCTCACCCTCCCCCACCCCCCCCCCCACACCATCACCTTTCTTTCCCGTACTATGCAAAAATCTATTTATCTATGTCTTAAAGCAGCACTTTACTGCTTCCTCGAGCAGAAAATGTTGCAGATTCACTTCTCCCTGGGAGAAGCTGAAAGGTGCTAACTACATGTAAATTAATGAATGCACTCTCCGAATGATGAAAACAAATCAAATAATTGACACTTTGATTATCAAATCAACTGTGTTCCCAGAGATCTTTAGGCATGGCCACTACTCCTGGACTGAGTGGAGTTTTAAAAAATTACCTCTGATGCAAGTAAAGTGCAGCACATCAGATGCTGAGACAACTCTGTCTTGGGTTTGACTGATATTGTCAACCCTATTCGTTAGATAGAACAGTAAAGACACAGGAGGCCCTTCAGCCCATAATGACTGTGCTGAATGCTATGCCAAATTAATCCCTCTGCCTGCACATGATCCATAACACTCCTTGTCGGCATGTCTATCTAGAAGTCTCACTCCTATCAGATCTGCCTCCACCCACCTCTGTGTAAAAACAAAACTTGCCCCACACACCTCCTTTGAACTTTTCCCTTACACCTTAAATACATGCCCTCTAGTGCTTGACACTTTTCCTACATTTTTAAAATTTAGACAAACAGATGGTAACCGGCCCTTTTGGTCCTCGAGCCTGTGCTACCCAGTTACACCGATACGTTTTGAGGGGTAGGAGGAAAGGATAGTTAAGAAGGCCAAGGGGAAGCTGGTATTCATTAATAGGGGGATTGAGTTCAAGAGTTGAGAGGTCATGTTGCAACTTGAGGCCACATATTGTTTTCAGTTCCGGCCACCTCATTACAGAAAGGATGTGGAAACTATGGAGAGGGTGCAGAGAAGATTTACCAGGATGTTCCCTGGATTGGAAAATAAGCCTTATGAGATGAGCTGAGCTGGGACTTTTCTCATTGGAGCAAAGAGCATAGAGGTCGATGAGATTTTGAGATGAATTGATAAGGTGGACAGCCAGTGCCTTTTTCCCGAAGTGGGGGGTGGGAATAGCAAACACCAGGGTCAAGCCAGCATACGGGGAAGGAGACAGACAGTCAACATTTTGGGCTGAAACACTTCATCAGGAATAGTAAGTGAGCAAGAAGCACAAAAAAAAAGGTCAGGGAGGTGGGGGTGGGGAGGGAAGGACTATCTTCACCTTCCAGCTTGTGCTCCATGGATGCTGCCTGGCCCATTGAGTTCCTCCAGCATTTTGTGTGTGGCTCCAATTTTTAAACATCTGAAGTCTCTGCTGTTTGCCTCTCACTGTCTACCCTAATGACGTCTCTCCTAATTCTATGAACTTCAAGTGTCCCTTCAGCCTTGATCTAATTCAGTCTTCAGAACGGACTTCAAAGATCCTCTTTAGTTCACTCTTTATCTCTTCCTCCCACCCCCCAATCGTCACCTCAGCGCCCTATGGAGAGTTTCCATTTTCATCACCATGGGTCAGGAGCATTGCAGCTTACTCCATGGCACAAGCATTATCAGCTCTGAAGTGCTGTGAATCCCATCAAAACCAATGGGACCCTGCTGCAAGACTCAGTGCAGTGTGCCTCTAGACAAGAGGCCTGGTACAGTTACATCATCGTCATGCCCCTGACAGCTGCTAAGCAAGATATGAACTCACGATAAAAGCAGGGCAAATCCAGTCCAGCTAATCAGTGCTCAGCACACCTTAATCATCAGAAAGGAGTTGGAAAGTATTGAGATGGTGTGATCACGTGTACTGACTACCAGTAATTGGGTCTCAGTGCTGATATTGGATTTCTCCAAGCACAGCATGGTAATGCTATTACAACACCAGTGACCCAAATTCAAATGTGCCCCTGTCCGTGAGGAATTGTGTCATTCTCCCCATGACCTCTGTGAGTTTTCCCATTGGTGTTCCAGTTTCCTCCCACTTTCTAAAATTGAATGGGGTTGGTAGGTTGAAGGGGCACTGGGTGACACTAATGGCAACTCTTTGTCTGTCTTGTGGCAGATAGAAGGCAATGTCGTGTTCTGTACATGACAATGAAGGAAGCTTGAATCTTGAATTGGGTGTCAATGCACAGCACACGTTTCACAGGCCAGAGGCGCTTTCTACTGTGCTGTATCATTAACAAGAATAAATTACAGCTTTGGTCTAATCACAAGTCAAAGGAATAGAATCAGGCCACTAGGCCCATCGAGTCTGTTCCGTAAATCCATTCTAAGCTACTTTGCGCTAGTTCCAATTTCCGGCCTTTTCCCCATATCCCTTGATGTCCTCACCAATGAGATACTTGTCTATTTCTTGTTTAAATACTCCCAGTGATCTGGCTTCCACTGCTGTATGTGGCAGTGAGTTCCACAGATCCACGACCCTCTAGCTAAAGAAGTTCTTTCTAATCTCTGTTTTATATGGATGGACTCTAATTTTCAGACTATGACCCCTTACCTTGATTCACCCACCAAGGGAAACATCTTAACCGCATCCACCCTATCTAAACCTTTCAAAATATGAAAAGCCTCTCATGAGATCCCCTCTCATTCTCCTCTACTCCAATGAATACAACCCAAGAGCTGCCAAACGCTCCTCATATGTTAGCCTCTTGCATTCCGGGAACCATCCTAGTAAATCTCTTCTGCACCCTCTCCAACAACACCACATCATTTCTAAGATAGGGGACCCAAAACTCTAAATGAGGTTTCACCAGTGCCCCATAGAGTCTCATCAACACCTCTTTACTCTTGTACACTAATCATGGAGCAAGGAGCTGAATTCCAAATGCAAGGTGAGAGTGCTTTCCCTTGACATCACAAAAGCTTTCTTTAACAGCATCAAGTAATCCCAGTGTAATGCGCGTCGAAAGAACCAAAGACTTGTTGATCCAAACCAAGGCTTTTATTAACTAAAAGACTGGAGCATATCACAAGTAGGTCGACCAGTCCAGAATGACCTGGTCTGACTAGGAGCAATCCTTTAAGACCTGCCAGTAGGTGTGGCTACACTCTCAGCCAATCACAGTTATCCTACACTACCATCTGTACATCTGTACATATACACATTGGTGATAGAATCTGTACTATCACACCCAGTAAAATTAAATAGGCAGCAAACTGGAAGCATTCCAACAGCTTGAGTCATTCCTCAATCAAAGGAGAACCTTTGTTATTGGCAGCCATATATTTCACTTCAACCAGACTCAGCTGCCTTAGCAATGACTTTTTTCATTAGGTCAGAAATGAAGACATTTACTGACGATGACACAATGTTTGTTTTCATGTGCAGCTCCTTGGCAAATAAAGCATAATAGGTATACCTTTTCAGGTAAGTGAGATCGCAAATAAAACTGCCAGGAAATAATCATTTCCATTGAGAGTCCCTACAACATTCAGTGGCTGGGATCACCACTGACCAGAAACACTCCTGGTCCAATCATATAAGTATTCCGACTCCAAGAGCAGAGTATTCCATGAATAACTTGCCTCAGGACATCTCAGTGCCTTTCACTACATATGAGGTACAAGGCAGAAGTGTGATGGAATCCAAAAGTGGATTAAACTGCTCTACACAGTCAGCCATAGTGCAGGCAAAATCAATGGGTGGGAAACAAGTAGCTCCCCATCAAGTCTGGAGTCAGGCAGGGTTTCCTGTTCTCTCCAGTTTTATTTGTGTGGTGCATCGACCCCTTTACTGAACCCATCAGGAAGGACGAGGGCTTAAGAAAAGTGATGTTGCCAGGCAGTGGAGGTACTCAGGTCAAAGCCTCCCTGTATATGGACATCATCATCTTCTGTTCAGACACACGATCAGCATCTGCAGCCAGTTTGTTTGTATCGGGAGCCAGGGTAATCTGGAAGAAGAGCGAGCTAATTAATGCCTTTCAGAAACTGGTCTGACCATTCTACCATCTGCTTCACACAGTCAAATCTCATTACCTGAAGGTGTTGGGGAACTGATTCAGAGGGGCCAAGGCATGCAACAAAAGTTAGTTGGAGTGGATTGCAAGACCCACCAGAAATTGGGTTTGTGGGAAAGGCGCTCCTTCATAATAACATGGAAGAAGGTACAAGATCTCTCGGTTCTGCTGTACATGCAGCATATGTGGCCCATCCCCCGCAGCTATGCCCTGGCAGTCACCAGAGCAGTCTTCAAGCTCATATCGGGATCCAAGATAGAAAGGGTCTGAAGGGCACCATGTACAAGTTGCCAGACAACAGGGGCAAGGCTGTACTTAACATGACCCTCATCCTGATGACCACCTTCATGTACTTTGGAACCAAAGTACAAGGGCACCAAGTGCCATGAATTGCTGAGATTTTACATGACCCAAGTGCTGCAAAGTTGGGACTGGCTCTGTGGTCACGCAATGCCCACTCAACTAGACTATGCCACACCACCTATCTTTCATGGAAAAGTTTTTCCAGTCCAACACCTTTGACCACAAGGCCATCGGAAAGTGGTCAGCATGGAACCTCCTGCAGAATCTGAGAGACAAGGGCTCGATGGACCCAGTCAAGTGGTTCTCTGAGCAGGTCATCTGGCAGAATGTACTAGAATGCACAAGCACCAGAACTTGGCCTGGCTGGCGGTTAGAAGAGCTCTCCCAGTCAGATCCTTCCTGTACAACAGAAAAATCACCCACAACGCATGTTGTCCCTGAGATGGCTGCAGTGGAGTGGAGACCGTCACCCACCTCTTTGTAGATTGCAGAGTTTTTAAGACTATGTTACAGTTCATCCCCAGCAGCAGAGTGACAGAGGACTCTCTGAATCACAAATTGTCCCAGGGTTGCATCCAGAGTCAGACATCCAGACATGCTGGAAGTTCAACATCTCAGTGAAAGGTGCCTGAAACTTGCTGGTGTTTCAACCCACTGAGATCTCGGTGAGGGAATGCTGCTGTTTGGCACATCCCAAGCTTAAGGAATATGAGCTGAGGAATGCACTGAGACTTGGTGCAGTCTAGAGTCCTTCCATTATTGGGCATTGAGGGGCTGAGATCAAGGAGAAGCCCCTCAAACAACAGAGTGGGGAGTAACACAAGGCACGACAGTGGTGACAATGGTGTCATTAGAATGCATATATTATGATGTACATTGATGAAATGGATGGATATGACACTAAGGATTCGTGAAAAAACTTTGGTTTTCTTTTTTGTAAATAATTTGTTATGAATCAAGTTTATTTTTGGAAAAAAAATAGTGTGATGGGTACCCTCTGCACTTGTCTAACAACATCGGGAGGCTTGGTAACACTCACGACAAAGCAATCCACAACTACCACCACAAAAATGACGAGAAATGAAATTATTCACACTTTTAATTGCGATGCTTTTTCATGCAGAACATTTTGGAAATCTTTATAAGGAACGGTTTTTTTTGTAGGCAAGTTCTGAGGCTGGGCAGGTTCATGCACTCGTGGAATTCATAAACATCCCTGTGGATCAAAATTCTTTGACTTTCGTTTTGAAAAGGCAGCACACATTGTCAGTACTTCTTCCAAATGTCAAGGTATTTTTATGCCATTTGCGTGGGTTTTTTTTTCCCCTGTCCACACCACTGTTGTTTCCTCTGTGGGGAAATACAAAAGGAATTATCACCTGTTATAGAGGTGACTAAATAAAGTCAGTTCAGCTACGACTCATTAATTAACATTAATCCAAAAATAAATCTTATTTTAATTTTGTTAACCATGCAATTTAAAATTAACTTGCTATCCCATTAATAAACTCAATTGTGTTTGACAGACTTAAAGGCAGAAAATTTTAAATATCAGCAGATTTGCATATAAGTGACTTTTACTGCAATTTGTTTATCTCCGATGAAATTACTTGAATAATTATACTGAATTATGGCGACAAAGTACATTACATTAGTTATTTTCCATAATTTATAGAAATGAAAGCTTCAGGCTCTTTGTAGCTAAATTCTTACAAAATGGTTCATCTGGGAATTGTAATGTTTGCTCTCTGCTGAACAAGATGCAGTGATTTTCTAATGCTTTGTGTACAAGGACAGCAATTCTATCAATAACTTGATTAGGGTGCCCTCTAACGGTCATTTCAACATCGTCCCTTGTTCATTTTACACTGGAGTTGTAATCATCTTGTGTTCTTTATTTATACACTGGCAATCAGTGATGGTAATCTAGTTTATATGCACACATATGGATATCTGAACAATGGCATAACATTTAATTGGTACAGTCAGACAAAATTGGCAATAAAACATCTGCTGCAATAATGCTCGAGACCGTTCAAAGCAGCGGGGTGCTGGGTTCCTTGAGGCACTGCACATGATTTTATTATGATGATAAGTCACCAGCAAGGAGCCCAGGATAAAAGGAAACAGAAAGGTTGGCTTCTTGGGAATCATCAACTCTTGTACGGCTAAATGGCATGTGTCTAATTTTAATTGTTGCTGTAATTCCATATTACGGTGCAGCCTTAAAACATGCACAGTTTGTTCAAACATTACCTGCACTACTGCTGGAGATAAACATTGCTGTGATTACAGGAAAAAAACTAATTGCCTTCTAAAGACATGGCTGAATATTTCACGCACACTTGTTTCACTTGGGGACTTTTGACAGGGATCATCTAATTAAGCAGAAGCCGGTCTGCATCCATGGGCGCTGAAAGAGTTGCTGGTCTCAACTAGAGAGAGTAAATGCAACTTGTGAAAGTTTCTGCAACTCACCCCAAATCCCCTCAATCCGTCCAGACACATTGATAAACGTGTGCCATGAAATTTAGTGTTTGGCACCAGCCTGACAGGTGCAAAAAATGGCGATTAATTACATTTTTAAAAGTAAATAAATTAGCACAAAAGAAGAGAAAAGGCGATGTAGTGTCTGTGGTTCATTGTCCATTCATATCTCTGAGGGGAAGAAGCTGGTTTTGTACCTTTAGGTGCTTGCCTTCAGGCTCCTGTACCTCCTTCCTGATGGTAGCAGTGAGAAGAGGGCAATGGGCTGGGTGGTGCGAAGTACGCAGGTCTGCAGACACTAGGATTGTGGTCACTGCACAGAATTGTCGGGTGAACTCAGCCTGTCTCGTAGCGTCCGTAGGAGGTAAAGGTATCTAACCCATGTTTCGGCCTGAGCCCTTCCTCAAGGTACAAGTTTAAAAAAAGAGAGAAGTGACTGTGTTCAAAGGATGTATAAAAGGGAAGAAAGGGAGGGGAAAGAGGACAGACCATCAGACAAAAAATAATAAGAGGAATGGTGAGAATTGATTTGGTTCTGTGAAAGGTGACAGAGGGAAAGTTGATAAAAGCTGGAGGAAAGGAGACATAGGGCAAGATGGGGAAGTTGATGTTGTTGCCATCTGGTTGGAGGGTGCCCACATGGTGAATCTGAGGTGTTGTTCCACCAATTTACAGGTGGTATCAGTCTGGTGATGCGTGAGACCATGGACAGACATGTTGGCAAAGGAATGGGGTGGGGAATTAAAATAAGTGGCCACTGGGAGATCCAGGCTATTGAGGCAGACAGAGCCAAGGTGCTCAGCGAAGCAATCTCCCAGTCTACGTCCAGTCTCTCCAATGAAGAGGAGGCCACAACGGGAGGACAGGATGCAGTGGATGGCCCCTGTAGATTTGTAAGTGAAGTGTTGCTTCACTTGGAAGGATGCTTGGTGTCCTGAATGGTGGTGAGGGAGGTGGGAGAGGTCAAGAAGAGCATCTCCTGCAGTCACAGGGGTAGGTACAAAAGGAGAGGGAGGAGTGGAGGGAGTGCTGGCTCATAAGTCTGGGGGATGGGGTCCCTTGACGGATGTCTGCAACTTGGACGTCTGCCCACTGACTGACCTGTTTCTGGAGGCCATGCCAGACGTACCTAATGGCCAGCATTTTAAACCAAAATCTTGATGGCTGAGTGCACCAGGTTGTGCACCGCGTCGAAGACCTGCCACCTCCACGCTGCCAGCATGATGGGGCGGGGTTTGCCAGTGGAAACGCTGCAGAGGAGCATCTAGTGGCCAGGACCAATGGCAACATTCTCAGCCTGAGGTCAGAAACTGCCCTTCAGTATATCGGGATCTCCAGGTCCTCCTGCTGTGACTTGGCTGGAGCGGAATAGGGCAGGGCCTGGACGGGCTCAATTGCGGGGTGGGATGGGGTATCTGCCACCATGTTACTCTTACCCACGATGTGTTAGATGTCCATGGTGAATTCAGACTTATATGAGATGTTTTGCTGTTGCCTGGGCGTCCACGGGTCAGACACTTCGAGGTCCGTGAAGACCATGAATTGCCCACTTTCCAGAAAATGCCTGACTGCCAGGTACAACACCAATAGCTCCCGGTCAAAGACACTGTATTTGAATTTGGGTGACCAAAGGTGCCTGCTAAAAAAGGCCAGAGGCCGCCATTATCCTTCGATGAATTGCTCCAGTACACCCCGTACTGTTGTGCTGGGAGTGTCTACTGTGAGAGCGGTTGGCGCCTCTGGCCTGGGGTGTACCAGAAGGGTAGTGTTGGCCAGAGCGTCTTTGGCCTTCTGGAACACCTCTGGCCTCATTGTTCTGGGTAATGTCTTTACCTTTCACCGCCATGAGTGGGAAAATGGGACACATGATGCGAGCCACTGCCAGATGGAGTCAGCCCCTTACGTCGTTTATTCAGGCCTGCTGATTGACAGCCGGCCAGGTGGAGTCAGCCCCTTAGGTGGTCTTCCTGCAGGTATAGATATCACCCCCTGCAGTTGGCTGGTGGTCGCAACACCTCATTCAGGCACAGATGGAGATCTACAGATGCTGCGGTTGCAGTAAAAACACACAGTAAATGCTGGAGGAACTCCACCAATCTCATAGAATCCTTCAAAAGTAAGGATCCTTCGAAAGTAAAGAAGGCCTGAGCCCTTCTTCAAGATATAAGAGAAAAGCAGGCAATAAAGACAGAGAGAAAGAGGTGGAAGAATGGGAGGGGGAGGACAAACAACATTAATTGGATATGATAAGAGGGAAGGTGAGACTTGATTGTAAGAGTGTAAGGAGCAAGAGGGGAGGGGGGGGAGAGAGACAGACAGACAGACAGAACTAGAGGGAAGGAGAAAGGGAGAACAAAGATGAGGGGAGGGGTGGTTTTAATGGAACCCAGAGAAGTCCATGTTAATGCCATCCGGTTGGAGGGTGCCCAGGTAGAAGATGAGGTGTTGTTCCCCTAATTTAACATTACTGATACTAGCTTTGAAATTGAGTATTATTTAATTGAACTTAAAATATAGAAAGATTTAAATTCAATTCCCAGGATTATTAATCTAAATCTTTGACTTGCCAATCCACTAACTGACTGAACCTCCATTCTTTGATAATAGGTTGATTAGGTTGATTTTCTATATTTTCATATTTTTTTAAAAAGTGATGTTAAAAACTTTTTATGGCATTTTCGGTTGTGTCATTATGTATGATCAGAGTACAGGAACTAGGAAAATGTGATCCCATGATCTTTCCTGCAATCTTTATTCCTTTAACCCACACTCCTGCAACTGATTCCACCAAAACTCCATTAATCAGCTAACTGATTCATTGGAAATTATGATGGTTTGGCCCTGTATGCTCCTCTCTAAACTGACTGTGGCCCTGTTCCAACATTGTTTTCTAAACTCACAAGAAATCCTTTTCCCAGTCCGTCTAAACTGACCAAGGCCCTGTTACCACACTCTTAAATATATGAGACCACACTCCCTTCAATAGATAAGGGGCCTTAATCTACGGTGTCTTTAAACTCACTTCGTTCACTCCAAAACATCTCAGTGCAACATCTGCAAAAAAAAATAAGAGAATTTAAAAATGTGTAATGCATTAATAGGAGCAACATTCAACAGTCCAGAAAAATTGCTTCAGTGTTTATCTTCAAGAGCAAATAAGTTTCAAGATTGCTAGGGCTACTCAGGATCCTTTAAACTAGAATGGTTGGGGGGAGGGAGCAAAATAGTACAGAGCAGTAAGGAGAAGGTTAGAATGCAAACAAAGAAAGTTTGTAGTAAGTATTTGAATATGGATGGGCAGGTGATAGAGAAGGGAAATGCTCTGGAAGAAGATGAAGGGCAATTGGCAGGAAAAGGAAATAATGTTGTTATTAAAGATGAGGGAAAACAGGGATTAAAAATTGGGAAATCTCTGAAATTCATATATTTTAATGCCAGGAGTATTGTAAAAAAGGTGGATGAGCTGAAGGTGTGGATTGATACTTGGAAGTATGATGTGGTAGCGATTAGTGAGACATGGTTGCAGGAGGGATGTGATTGGCAGCTGAATATCCCTGGGTTTCGTTGCTTTAGGTGTGATAGAGTCGGAGGGGCAAGAGGAGGTGGTGTTGCATTGCTTGTCAGGGAGAATATTACAGCAGTGCTGAGGCAGGATAGATTAGAGGGCTCGTCCACGGAGGCTATTTGGGTGGAACTGAGGAGTGGGAAAGGAGAGGTTACACTTGTAGGGGTGTATTATAGACCACCCGGAGGGGACCGAGACCTAGAGGAGCAAATCTGTAGGGAGATAGTGGATATTTGTGATAAGCACAGGGTTGTAATTATGGGAGATTTTAATTTTCCACATATAGATTGGGAAACACATTCTGTGAAAAGGCTGGATGGGTTAGAGTTTGTGAAATGTGTGCAAGATAGTTTTTTACAACAATATGTAGAGGTGCCGACCAGAGAAGGAGCAGTGTTAGATCTACTGTTGGCAAATGGGATGGGTCAAGTGACGGAGGTTAGTGTTGGCGAGCACTTCGGGTCCAGTGATCATAATGCCATCAGCTTCAATGTCATTATGGAAAGAGATAAGTCAGGGCCAAGGGTTGAGGTTTTTGATTGGGGAAAAGCTAGATTTGAGGAGATGCGAAAGGACTTACAGGGTGTGCATTGGGACAATTTGTTTTATAGGCAGGATGTAGTAGAGAGATGGAAGTCTTTTAAAGATCAGATTTTGAGAGTGCAAAAGCTTGATGTTCCTGTTAGGTTAAAAGGAGGGGCAAAAGGTTTGAGAGAGCCGTGGTTTTCAAGGAATATTGGAAACTTGGTTCGAAGAAAAAGGGAGGCGTACATGAGGTATAAGAAGCATGGAATTAAGGAGATGTTTGAAAAATACATTGAATGTAAGAGGAATCTTAAGAGAGGAATTAGGAAAGCTAAAAGAAGATATGAGGAGACTATAGCAAGCAGGGTGAAAATTAATCCAAAAGGGTTCTACAAATATGTTAATGGTAAAAGGAAAGCGAGAGACAAAATTTGTCCCTTAGAGAATCAGAGCGGAAAACTGTGTGTGGAGCCTAGAGAAATGGGGGAGATATTGAACAGTTTCTTTTCTTCGGTATTCACCAAGGAGAAGGATATTGGGATTTGTGAAATAAAAAAAAGCAAATTGGGTAAATATGGAGAATATAGTGATTACGAAAGATGTAGTGTTAGGGCTTTTGAGGAATATAAAGGTGGTTAAGTCTCCGGGACCAGACGGGATCTTCCCCAGGACATTGAGAGAAGTAACGGAGGAAATAGAAGAGGCTCTGACGGTAATTTTCCAAATGTCATTAGAGATGGGGATAGTGCCGGAGGATTGGCATATTGCGCATGTGGTTCCGTTATTTAAAAAGGGTTCAAGGAGGAAGCCTGGCAATTATCGGCCTGTAAGTTTGATGTCTGTGGTAGGTAAATTAATGGAGAAAGTTCTTAGAGATAGTACTTATAAATATCTGGATAGACAGGGCCTGATCAGGAGCACTCAACACGGATTTGTGGGCGGAAGGTCCTGTTTGACCAATCTGGTTGAATTTTTTGAAGAGGTGACTAGGAATGTGGATGAGGGTAGCGCGGTGGATGTTGTCTATATGGACTTCAGTAAGGCCTTCGATAAGGTATCACATGGAAGGTTAGTTAGGAAGGTGCAGTCTTTAGGTATAAATTTTGAGATAGTCAAATGGATTGAACATTGGCTGAAAGGGAGAGGCCAGAGAGTGGTAGTGGATAATTGTCTGTCAGGTTGGAGGCCGGTGACCAGTGGTGTGCCTCAGGGATCTGTATTGGGCTCATTGTTGTTCATTATATACATTAATGATGTAGATGATGGGGTGGTGAATTGGATTAGTAAATATGCAGATGATACTAAGATAGGTGGAATAGTGGATAATGAAGAAGGTTTTCAAGGATTGCAGAGGGATTTGGGCTGCTTAGAAAAGTGGGCTGAAAAATGGCAGATGGAATTTAATGCTGATAAGTGTGAGGTGCTTCATTTTGGTAAGAAGAATCAGAACAGGACATACGTAGTAAATGGGAGAGCATTGATGAATACGGAAGAGCAGAAGGATTTAGGAGTAACGGTACATCGTTCCCTGAAGGTAGAAACTCATGTGAATAGGGTGGTGAAGAAGGCTTTTAGTATGCTGGCCTTTATCAATCATTGCATGGAATATAGGAGTTGGGAGGTGATGTTGAGATTGTATAAGGCGTTGGTGCGGCCTAATTTAGAGTTCTGTGTGCAGTTCTGGTTGCCTAATTATAGGAAGGATATATACAGAGTGGAGAGAGTGCAGAGAAGATTTACCAGAATGTTACCTGGGTTTAAGCATCTAGAGTACAGGGAGAGATTGGGCAGATTAGGTCTTTATTCTTTGGAGCGTAGAAGGTTGAGAGGGGATTTGATAGAGGTATTTAAGATTATGAAAAGGATGTGGATAGACTATTTCCGTTAAGAGTAGGAAAGATTGAAACAAGAGGACATGAGTTAAGAGTTAAGGGGCAGAGGTTTAGAGGTAACATGAGGGGGAACTTCTTTACTCAGAGAGTGGTAGCGGTGTGGAATGAGCTTCCGGGAGAAATAGTGGCGGCGGAGTCAATTGTATTATTTAAGAAAAAGCTGGACAGGTATATGGATGAGAAGAAGGTGGAGGGTTATGGGCATTGTGCAGGGAGGTGGGACTAGAGAGGAGTGTTTGGTTCGGTGCGGACTAGAAGGGCCGAATGGCCTGTTTCCGTGCTGTAATTGTTATGTTTTATATATATGTTATTATGGTGAAGAACTGCGGCTGCCCAAGGTCACTGTCTCAGTGTAAATGCAACTGGTGCTTCATTTCTTTTTTGCTTCACACGATCAAAGCTGAAGTTCACCTCGAGGAAAGAAGTAATTAATTTAGAGAATAAGGATCTAATCTTGCCTAATTTGCAGTCTCTTTCACCTCCTGCTGTAACAGGTCACTGGCTGGTCATTGCTGCAGGTTGACAAGCAATTGAATAAGCAATTTTTAGCTTTGCAGTATTGCTTTGTGCTGAAATAAGACTGAATATTTTTTTTAAAAAAGCTAGGATACTTCTTGAGTATTGTATTAAATTAAATCTTTGGTCTTATCCTCATTTGTCTCATCCAAGTGCAATAGGACTAATCTGAGTTAGTCAAATGAGGCCTCAATCGAGTAAGGTTTGTTTTGAAGCGTTGCTGTTTATGCCTGCTGGTATGAGGCAGGTACTTTAATTTGTGTCCAGAGCAGAGGAATGTTTTCACCCAAGTTTCCTCCTAAATGAGTCATAAATTTATTGGTGTGCTCTCAACAGTGAACCCTCGTTATCAGCTGCATTGAATTTGTCTCCAGAACATGGGAAGGCCTGCAAAGAGGCGGAGGAGATTTTTTTGAAGACTTTTTGACTGACAGCTTTGGCAGCAAGTGTGGCAACTCGTTCCCCAGCACACTAATTTCATACTACACTCTACGCCCACTGAGGTAAACTCAACTCCACGTGGTTACTTAGGATAAGAGTGAATCACCATGATCAAAAGATGTTGAGAATTATTGATGTGTGTTGATTTTTTTTTTGTTTTGAACTCTTTCTTTGGCTTCTTTGGCTTGGCTTCGCGGACGAAGATTTATGGAGGGGGTAAAAAGTCCACGTCAGCTGCAGGCTCGTTTGTGGCTGACCAGTCCGATGCGGGACAGGCAGACACGATTGCAGCGGTTGCAATGGAAAATTGGTTGGTTGGGGTTGGGTGTTGGGTTTTTCCTCCTTTGCCTTTTGTCAGTGAGGTGGGCTCTGCGGTCTTCTTCAAAGGAGGCTGCTGCCCGCCAAACTGTGAGGCGCCAAGATGCACGGTTTGAGGCGTTATCAGCCCACTGGCGGTGGTCAATGTGGCAGGCACCAAGAGATTTCTTTAGGCAGTCCTTGTACCTTTTCTTTGGTGCACCTCTGTCACGGTGGCCAGTGGAGAGCTCGCCATATAATACGATCTTGGGAAGGCGATGGTCCTCCATTCTGGAGACGTGACCCATCCAGCGCAGCTGGATCTTCAGCAGCGTGGACTCGATGCTGTCGACCTCTGCCATCTCGAGTACCTCGACGTTAGGGGTGTGAGCGCTCCAATGGATGTTGAGGATGGAGCGGAGACAACGCTGGTGGAAGCGTTCTAGGAGCCGTAGGTGGTGCCGGTAGAGGACCCATGATTCGGAGCCGAACAGGAGTGTGGGTATGACAACGGCTCTGTATACGCTTATCTTTGTGAGGTTTTTCAGTTGGTTGTTTTTCCAGACTCTTTTGTGTAGTCTTCCAAAGGCGCTATTTGCCTTGGCGAGTCTGTTGTCTATCTCATTGTCGATCCTTGCATCTGATGAAATGGTGCAGCCGAGATAGGTAAACTGGTTGACCGTTTTGAGTTTTGTGTGCCCGATGGAGATGTGGGGGGGCTGGTAGTCATGGTGGGGAGCTGGCTGATGGAGGACCTCAGTTTTCTTCAGGCTGACTTCCAGGCCAAACATTTTGGCAGTTTCCGCAAAGCAGGACGTCAAGCGCTGAAGAGCTGGCTCTGAATGGGCAACTAAAGCGGCATCATCTGCAAAGAGTAGTTGAACTAAGCACTCAGTGATAGCACAAGGCATCAAAAGAGAAGGAAGGTTGTTCTTTTTAATGTTACTTATCAAATCTGATTTTTTGCTTATGGGTCGAAGGATACATTCTGTGCCTTTCAAATGGAGGTCAAGTGAACACGAGGTATCGTGTATTCTTCACCATGGTTGCACTGTCCACAGATTGTCTTACAAGCAAGAATGTGTTTTAGTCAGGAAGAAACTTGCTTTTTAAAATGATCCCTTTTCTTCAAAGGTGTTCAATTACCTCACAATATCTGCTTTGCATTCCTTTCTTCCAGACACATGATTCTTTGACTGTCAATGGCAACCATAAGACAATAGAAACCAAATACAAGAGTCATAACAGAACACTTTGTATCTCAGGAATATTTTTTTAAAATCATACTTTTTACATAACATCTCCTCACTTGTCAGGAAGGCTCAATAATGACTGCACTTCCTGAAAAGACTGAGGAGCTGGGCAAGACTATTGGCCTCCATCCTGTCAACTTTCTACAAGAGCATCCTGTCTGGCTGCATCACAGTTTGGTGTGGTTGCTGTAGAGGAGTGGTTTTCAAACTTCTTCTTTCCAGTCACATACCACTTTAAGTAATCCCTAGGCCATAGGTGCTCTGTGATTAGTCAGGTACATGAGTGGAAAGAAAAGGTTGGAGCAGTACGGTGAAGTGTCGGGATATAAAATTAATTGGGAAAAGCATGAAATCATGCAGTTTCATAACTCCAAAGGAAATGGGCCAAAGAAAATTTTTCTCAAGCAAAAAATGTTACTAATAATTGGATCTGAAGGAGTGGTTCTCAACCTTTTTTTCCCCCTCACTCACATACCACCTTAAGCAATCCCTGACTAATCACAGAGCACCTATGGTGTAGGGTGGTGCGTGAGTGGAAAGAAAACATTTGAAAACCACCACTGTAGAGCATCAGATTGGGGGGTAATCCTCAGGACCGTAAGAGTAGCACAGTGTGGTATGGTTGCTGCAGGGAATCAGATTGGAGGTCAAGCAAGAGCTTTGTAATTAGTTAAGAACAGACACACTGTGTACCCAAGAGTTACAGCAGTTCAAATATGAAATTTCCTGATTGCAGATCTCACACATCATTACTAAAACTGTGAGATGATTTAAATTTTGATCTTTCAGAACTGACATTAAAAAAAACCAAAATGAGCACTGAACGAATTTACCAAGAGAATACTTGCAGACTACCAATTCAAAGCATGAGGCCACTTAAGAGATTCACTTTGGAAACTGACAAGGCAATCTTTTGTTTTGATACTTGTTAAACCACACTTGAACAATGGAACACCCATTTCTAGTTAATTAAAACAGCACCTCTTTCTCTTCTGCTTACAATCTAATCAGAATTCTTATGCCCATAGACAATGCAACCATGAGGCAATATTGTCGAAATACTTTAGAAAAGAAATCCAGGAAAGAACCAGTCTCCGTCACCTGTTTCAATATATCCATCAGTAAAGGAATTAATGAATCTTGAAATTCTTTATAAAATTCAGAAGTAAAACCATCATCCCCTGGAGATTTCCCACCAGGCATAGATCGAAGCGCTTCATTCACTTCTGTAACAGTACAAAAAAAGCATCTAAGTCCTTAATATCTGTATCCTTCAAAGAAGGTAAAAGTAAATCAGACAAAAAAAAGTCAGTCTTAACTTCATCTTCCAATTCTTCAGAAGTATTCAATTTCTCATAAAATGTACAAAACACATCATTAATTTCCTGAGGTTTATATATAATCGTTGAATCATGTCTAATAGCATTTATTGTTCTAGAAGCTTGCTGTTTTTAACTGCTAAAACTCTCTCACCCAACTCATAATATCGCTTTTTAGTTCTCTGCAATAATTTCTCAAACTTATACGTTTGTAACGAGTTATACCTTAATTGCAAATTAACTAAATGAGCTTTCTTAACTTCCATAGAGTCTCACTGCAAATCCTTTTCCAAAATCTCTATCCAATTCACTAGTCTCAACCATATGTTGTTTTTTTTTTAATTTTACCAGTATAACTAATAATTTGTCCCCATAAATAAGCTTTCAAAGCATCCCATAAAACAAATTTACTATCAACTGAATCTTCATTTATTTTCAAAAACAACTGCAGATGATGTTTTGATATATTTAACACAACCTTTGTGGTCTTTGCGGACAGATTGGAGCAGTATGGTGAAGTGCCGGGATATGAAATTAATTGGGAAAAGAGTGAAATCATGCCTTTGGCCTGAAGTGGATTATTCACTTTGCAGGCAGATTGTTAAATTTAAGTAGTCTGACCGGATTAAATATTTAGGGATAATAGATAGAAATTAATATCATTTATATGAATTGAATTATTTACCTTTATTGTCTAAAATTAAACATGATTTAAATCGGTGAAAATATTTACCTATAACATTAATAGGGCATGTGAATTGTATTAAAATGAATATCTTTCCTCACATTCAATATCTTTTTGAGTCTATTCCTTGCAAGATTCTACAAAAACCTTTTAAAGATTTGAATGCTTTGGTGGGGACATTTTTGTGGAAAGGTAAAATGGTGAGGGTGCAATTACAGAAACTAACTTAGAAGTATGCTTTAGGAGGGTGGCAACTTCATCATTTTCAGAATTAATTATGAATCGGCACAGTTGAAATTTATTAATAGGATGTTTGAAGTGGATAAACCTTTGATAGGGGCTGACATTGAACTATCTCAGATTGGCGAGAAGTGGATGGATCAATTTATATATAGATGGAATTCTCAGTTATTATACAATTATAATTTGCCAGTGTCAAAACATTTAATGGATCTATGGGCTCAGATGAATGAAATTATAGGTACTGAAGGTAAAATTTCAGCAAAAACTCCTTTATTTTAAAATAAGCTTCTTTCCTTTTACACTTAATAATCAACTTTTGATGATGTGGGAACAAAAGGAATTAGATTGGTAGAAGATTGTTATGAGGCTGGATATTTTATTTTGTTTCAAAGAATGAAAGAGAAATATGAAATATCTTCGAATACTCTTATTATTATCGTTTTAGCATTATTGTTGAATAATTTTGGGCATACGTTATGGTTACCCAGGCGGTCTAAATGTGAAATTTTATTCACTGATGGCGGTAGGAAAGGGTTCATATCTGAGATGCATGCCTTATTGCAGAATAAAATGTTTAAGCCAGACGCTTAAAAGTTTAAATTAAAATGGGAGAAAGATTTGTCCATATCTATTTCTCAGGATGATTGAATGACTTTATGTGAGGATAATATGACTCAAATTGTAAATGTAAGGTATAGATTGGTTCATTATAATTTTCTTCATCAGTTATACTTAACTCTGGAGAAATTGAAGAAATATAAGTTTATTTCTTGAGAAGGAAGTTGGTTCTTTTTTACATTCTACTTGGTCATGCAAGACAGTGAAACGATTTTGAAGACTTTATTTAAAATTTTATAACATGAATACAATAGAGAATTACATTTAAAGAAAAATTTAAAAAAATTAAAATAGTATGATTACAATATTACATCAGGAAACTACACAAAATAACCCCCCCCCCGTTAATTGTAACACAATATTAATAGTCTAACTTAAAATTAGTCCAACCCTCCCCCCAAAAAATAAAGAGTGAAGAGTTAATAAAATTGACAATATTATATATGGAAAAAAATACCCACTTACAAAAAAAGAGATAAAACTTAACCTAAAAAAAAATTCTAACAACAAAAAAAATTGTCAATACTAAAATATCACGCTTAAACATATATTTAAATCAAACTTAAATGCATATAATTAGCAAACGGAGTCCACTTTAACTTATAAAAAGACATCTTATCCTGAATTGAAAAAGATATCCTTTCCATAGTCAAACAAAATTTCATTTCCAAATACCACTTATCTAAAGTTGGTATATTTCTATCTTTCCAAGTAAGTGCTATACATTTCTTAGCCACGACTAAAGCTAAATAGATAAATGAAATCTGATTATCCTCTAAACCTAAATCAATCAATGATTGCATGTTCCCTAATAAAAATATATCGGGATCTAATACAAGATGGATATTATATAAACTATTAAAAATAGATTGAATACCTTTCCAAAACTGTTGCAATCGATCACAAAGCCAAACAGTATGCAAAAAAGTATTGGCCGTCTGATCACATCGAAAACAAGAATCCAACTTACTAAGACCAAATTTTTTTAATTTCTCCAGCATTAAATATAGCTGATGAATAAAATTATAATTAATCATCGCTAGTCTAGCATTAATTAATTTCCGAATACTATTCTGACAAATTTCCATCCAAGCTTCTTCAGCTATTTTATGTCCTAAATCTTTTTCCCATTTCAACTTATCTTTATCCCAGTCTTTTTTACTATCAATTTCTTGTAAAATACAATACAAATCAGATATATATCCCTTTTTTGGTATTGAAAGTACATATTCTTCAAAACTAGATTCAGGCAATAAAATCATATGTCGACCACATAACTGTTTTACAAAAGATCTTAATTGATAATATACAAATATAGAATTTGCACTAATACCATATTTCCTTTGTAATTCGTCAAAGGAACAAAAACAACACTCAGAAAAACAATCAGATAAATTTTTTATTCCCTTCTTTTCCCATTGTTTCAAAGTGGCATTGGAGACCGTAAAAGGAACATTATTATATAATGGCCATCTTCCAGAATATATATTTTTAAGTCCCAATTTTTTAAGTTTACTTGTCCATAAATTCAATAAATGTTTCAATATTGGTACATCATAAGTTCGTAATAAATTTTTATTCCATCGAAACAAAAACTCATGAGGAAATTTTTCTAAAATAACCGCCATTTCTATCTTTACCCAACTAGGTGGGTCGTCCATATTCATTAATGCACTAAGAAATTTGAATTGAGCTGCTTCATAATAATGCTGAAAATTCGGTAATCTTAAACCTCCAAATTGAAAATCCCACATCAATTTTCTCATTGCTACTCTCGGAAATTTTCCCTTCCATAAGAATTCTCTAATCGCTTTATATAAGTCCTTAAAAAAACTTTTTTTTTTAAATAAGGAATTGATTGAAACAAATATTGTATTTTACGAAAAATATTCATTTTTATGGTATTAATCCTCCCTAGTAAACCCAAAGGTAGATCCATCCACCTAATCAAATCTAATTTAATCCTTTTTATTAAAGGAAAATAATTAATTGAATATAATTCTTGAAATTCCGTATTAACATTAATTCCTAAATATTTAATTTGTGTAGTCCACCTCAAATTTGTAATATTTTTATATACTGAATAATCATCTTTACAAATTGGCAAAATTTCACTTTTAGCCCAATTTACTTTGTAACCAGATAATTGGCCATAAATTTCTAAACATTCTTGAAATACAGGTAAAGAAATATCCGGATCCACCAAATATAATAAAACATCATCAGCAAATAAATTAATCTTGTATTCCTCATTCAGAACTCTCATACCTTTAACATTTTCATTTTGATGTATTAATTGTGCTAAAGGTTCAATAACTATAGCAAATAAAGCAGGTGACAACAGACATCCTTGTCTAGTAGATCTTGTCAAACTAAAAGATTCTGAAATTTGGCCATTAACAGCAATTCTAGCCTTTGGGCTATTATATAAAGCCTTTATCAACCCAATAAATGAAGAACCAAAACAACATTTCTCAAGTACTTTGAACAGAAACTTCCATTCCACTCTGTCAAAAGCCTTTTCTGCATCCAATGAAACCACTATTGAATAATTCATCTGAAATTTAGATTTATTTATCAAGGTTATTAACCGTAAAATATTATCTGACACATACCTATTTTTTATAAATCCCGTTTGATCACCATGTATAATTTTAGGCAGATATTGAGCTAATCTATTAGCCATAATTTTAGCTACAATTTTATCATCTACATTTAACGATATTGGTCTATAAGAAGAAACCTGTAAAGGGTCTTTATCTTTTTTTGGTATAACCGTAATTATTGCGTTAGAACAAGACTCAGGTAATTGAAAAGTATTGTAAGTTTGTTGTAATACATCCTTATAAATAGAAGATACATCAGCATAAAAAACTATAGAAAACCCATCTTCACCAGGAATAGAATTAAGGAACTTTTAGAAGCTATTTACAAATTTAAAATTTGACCTGACCCTTTGGTATTTTTTATTGGGTTGTATTAAGAAATTAGGCTTGGAGTTAAAATTAATTTAATTTCAATTTGATTTTTTGAGATTGGCTTTAGGTGTGGCTAGAAAATGTTTGGCAGTCGCTTGGAAAAATTAGACCAATTTGAGTATTCAGAGATGGCATTTGAAGGTCTTGTATTCCGTTGGAAAAGATAATATATAATTTTTGCAATAATTATTCTTTTTCTTTGTTAAAACCTGGAGCCCATATATGAATATATGCAGTTGAATTATTAATTTTTTCTTCTATGCATTGATGGTGGTGTCCCGAACCATGTGGTGCCTCGAACCATGGCAAATAATTGATAGTATTATTTGATCTCCTCTTCTTTTCTTTCTTCTTTGGGGTAATTTAGAGGGGGGTTGGGAGGGTGGGGTAGGGTGTTATAAAAGGTTAAAATGTTTGCATTTTTATTGTATGATTTATTATGATTATTAAATAAAATCTTCAAAAAAGATATTGTTGAAATACATCTGTAGGAACACATTTCCATTTGTAGCATGAAGGGGTGGCTCATGTTGGAATAGCCATTCTCAATGGGCTCCATACTGCCCCCCTGGGGGGGAGGTCGCAGCACATTTAAGAGGAGCCACGGACTGAAATCTTTAATAAGAGGGTTCCAAAGTGTTTGGGGGGAGCATGGAAACTGAATGGATTAAACATTTTTTTGGAGGGGAAGGAAAGGTCTCTGTTGCGAGGCTTTGCTGCATAGTTGCCAATCAATGCAAGATTATTTTTTCAAGATTGGGGGGATTTGGAGACAACCTAGCATAAATACAGACAATTAATCACATTTCCAGAGGGTTCCTTGCTTCAACATGATTGTGGAACCAGTTTTGGCTATGGTTTTCCTCTTTTGTTTTTATTGCCTTCAATTTCAGGAAATAAGCATGCAGGCCAAAAGGTTTTGGTCCATATTTCTCAAATCCGCAAGTGCCCTCATTTTGTTTCATGTTTTCATGATGGGTATTGAATGTGTGTGTCTCCTTCAACAGCTTTTATTGAAGAAGGTATGCATTGTTCGTTATTTTCCATAAGATTTAAGCCTTGAGCTAACCCTGAGAGAAGAGCTTTCATTTAGCTATAATTATTTTTTTGTTTACTTTCAGGAATAATTCTACCAATGAGTTCTTTGGCAAAAAAATATTGGCAGTATTAGGTGGAATACTTACCGTATGGATTCATTACATCTCTGCAAAACTCTTCCCTGCCCATGTATTTGAATTGTTTGAGTACTGTTACAGGCCCAGAGGACCCCAAAACCCAGCAGCAACATAAATTCACCAAGACAAATGGTTACTTAAACAAAAGTTGCTTTTAGTTATCTTTTAACATGAAAATAGGATCAAACTTTAACTTATTACTATTAACTTAACCTAACATATTTTCTAATTCTAAGTGCACGTGTATGTAATGTATGTATAAGTTCAGAAAAGTTCTTTAATTTACAGTCCAATCTCACTTCTCATTCCTCCAAGTTCACTGGTTGCAGGCAATTCTTATTCTGTGCACAGAATTTAACTTTTATGAATTTCACGAAGCTTTGGTGTTTGAAAGGTAATTGTCTGTATTTACTCAGGAAGTTTCCAGTCTCATTTTTTTCGTAAGTACAAGTTTGCATAATATTATATCGAACCTCCAATTTAGACAACTGTATCTTATTGTCCTCTGTTGAATTATCCTGAAATTTCTTATCTAGACACTTCACTATCTTGCTGAAGAAACTTACCCCTCAGGGTTTTCCAGATGATAACCTCTTTCTTTCAGGTCACCACAGTGTGCCTTTTGTTTCTTATATTTCAAGTGAAACATTAGACAGCCAGTCCTCTCCTTGAATGGACCACAAGGGCTTTGACCAGGCTGAACTAAGCATTCACAATCTATCTTCAAAATGGGGTTTCCACAAGCTTGCCAGCTTGTCCTGTTCTAGTCCTAGCTGCTGCTGCTGAACTGTAAAAACTGCAGAATTGAATTCTCTTTCTCTGAGAAAAGCCTGTTTTACTCTCTCTGCTTGCAAAACCACATGACCCTCTTAGAACAGCAACGTCCACTCGGACAGACTGCGGCTCCGAACTTAAACATCCGAGTGCTTTCATCTGTTGCTTTTCAAAACAATAATCCATTAGTGAAGTCCCTTGGGCATTCCCCAAAGCTTTTGTGAAGGTATTTGGAGCTGGACAGTATAGCTTGAGCAGAGCTCCAGAATTTTAAATGAGATCTGTTTTGAAGTGTTTGCATGTGACCTAGAATAAAAAACCCACCCCAATTTATCTCCCAAAAACATATCAATATACAGTACAAAACACAATGTAATCTGTCATAGTACATTTTCAAATGAAAGCATGAGGCCAAATGAGCTGAAACAACATCAAGGCCATACATAAAGGGCAGAAAGATAAACCATTGGATTATTTCAAAACCCTTCGCGATCGTTTTCAGAGAAGATCAATGCTCAAACAGATGATTACTGAATTGTCACAGGAATTAGAAAAGGTTCTTCTTGCATCATGCAAGATCAGTGAATTGATCGCTAAAAGTGGAAATAACGTCGCTGAGTCACTTATTTTGCCTTCAGTGTCCATAATAATATCTGACGTCATAGACTTAAATGCCAAATAAACTATTCAGGCAAATCCTTTGAATAATTCTACTGTTTCAAGTAGATTTTATGAGTTGGCAAAGGACATTGAAAAACAATTAGTCATTTCGATAGAATCCAAGAAATTCTCTTTACAACTAGATGAATTCACTCTGCAAGAGAGCCATGCTCTTCTCATGGCTTATGCCAGATTCTGGAATGGAAATGAGCTGATTGAAGAGATGCTGTTTGCCAGAAGGATTAAAACAGATGCTAAGGGACAGAGTATTTTCAAAAAGTTAAGAATTACTTAAATGAAAACAGTATTCCATTTGAAAACATAGTTGTCTGTATGGCTGATGGCATTGCTTCAAGGGTTGGACGACGAAGAGAGTTCATCACATGGCTGAAAAATGTTACCCCTTCAGTCTTTACTATTCATTGCCTCATTTATAGAGAGCACCTAGTGGCTAAGAACTTAGGATAATATTTAAATATTTCACTTAAAATTGTCATAACGACTGTAAGCTTTATATAATCATTTCCCCTTCAAGACGGACAGCAGTATGAAGAAAATGATGAACAGTTTTCAAGACAGTGTTGCTTTATACTGAGGTAAGGTGGGCGTCCAAAGAAAATTGGCATCATGTTGCTGCCCGCTGGGACACAATGGTTTCCTTTCTTTCTCATAAGGAGCATGGAGTAAACCCCCCATTGAAGCCAAGGCGGGCGTGTTTATCTATTGAACAGGACCTTACAGGAAAAACAATAACCTCATTTGACAGTAAGCCATTGTTCCTTTCCTTAAAAAGCTCACCGTCTTTTGCACAATATCAGACGTCAGGAATTTTTACTATTTCCAAATCTGAACAAGAATGCAGAGGGACTGAAGGACAGTGACATTATTGTTTAGGTGAAACACCCAAAGCAAATACAAGTTCCTCAGAATTTATGAAAGAAGTGATCTATCCTGGATACACAACTTGCCCTCACTTGTCAGGAAGGTGCAACATCAACTGTATTTCCTGAGAAGACCAAGGCAGGCACGTTTACCAGCCACCACACTACCAACTTTCTGTAGGAGCTCTATCCAGTTGCATCACAGTATTGTATGGTTGTTGAATGTTAGGCATCAGATTGGAGGTCAATCCACAGGTCCATTAGAGGGGCAAAGAGGAAAATGTGGTCTCTCCCCACCCTCCCCCTCACCAATTAATGGAATTTACCGGGATCGTTGTGTGAAGAGTGCTCACAAAATCAGCGAAGACCCCAACCACCCTGCACACAGCATCTTTCAGCTACTTTTGTTAGGAAAGAGATACATGAGCATCAGAGACAGAACCACCGGGCTGAGAAACAGTTTCTTCCCACGGGCAGCCAGACTGCTGAATGACTAATGAACTTGTAGCAGCACTGATTCACCACAGCTTACAAACAAAGAATACACTCACTTGTTTATTTATAGGCCCAGAGGACCCCAAAACCCAGCAGCAATAGCAATGGTTCCTTAAATAAAAACTGCTTTTTAATTATCTTTAAACATGAAAACAGGATCAAACTTTCTTATTACTATTAACTTAACTCTATTCTAATTCTAAAGACACCTGTATTTAATGTGTGTGTAAGTTCAGAAAAGTTCTTTGATTCACAGCCCAATCTCACTTCTCACTCCTCCAAGTTCACTAGTTGCAGGCAATTTTTATACTGTCCACAGAATTTAACATTTATGAAGCTCACCAGGCTTTGGTGCTTGAAAGGTGGGTGGTTACTGCTCAGGAAGGTTCTTGTCATTTTTCAGAGAGAGATTTGTTGCTCGTTGGACACAAACTGATTCCTTCCAATCAGCCACTTCAGTATCTTGCTGACAAAACTTGCCCCATCAGGTTTTTCCAGATGAAAACCTTTTTCTTTCGGGTCACCACTGAGTTCTTCTTATGTTTCCCTTATTTTAAGTGAAACATTAAGCAGGTCAGTCTTCTCTTCTTGCATGAACCATAAGGATTTTGACCAGGCTGAACTAAGAACTCACAACCCATCTTCAAAAGGTTTTTTTTGCCCACAAGCTTGCCAGCTTGTCCTGTTCCAGTCCCAGCTGCTGCGGCTGAACTGTAGAAATGAATTCTCTCTCTCTCTCTTTCAGAGAAAACCCATGAGCCTCTTAGAACAGGAAAGTGTACTCAGACTGCGGCCAATCTTCTGAGTTTGTTCATCTGTTGCTTTCCGAAACAATAATCCATTACTCCACAGCACGTCCAATTAACATCTACTTGTGAAGTCCTTATAGGCATTCTTCAAAAATTTTGCAAAGGCACCCGGAGCCTGAACTATTGGGCTTGAACAGAGCTCTGGCATTTTAAATAAGATCTGTTTTGAAGTCTTTGTATGTGACACTAAAAAAACCTGCCACAATTTATCTCCTTTAAAACATATCTATATACAATATAAAATATAACATAATCTGTCACACAACACACCATGAAGTCGACTTTATTATTCACTAGAAACAACATTGCATTCTTCAACTCCCCAAACACCACCCACCCAAACTCCTCTGAACTTCTCATTGGTCTACTGCCACGTGGGTGATTCTGAGACTCTTACTCTCCTCCTCCTGCATCTTAGATCCATCACCCATATACTGATGCTTAAAACATCAACACATGAGTGCTATTACTCACGCGTGTCACATTTCATACGTCATCATCAGCGGCTGGCACTGCTCCCGATGAAGGTAAATACATGAGCGCATTGGCTCAGCCTCAGCCTCCAAGCCATGCAAGGAGGAGACTGATTGGAACTGCCCCGCTCCACAATGGTCCAGAGGGCTGACAGTTCAGCCCAACCTCACACGATAGTGCACGTCAGGTGGTGCACGGTCTGACTGGCAAGGGTACGACTGGCCCTCTGACTCCGACTGTCAATGTATAGGGTGGTGTGGTAAGACCTGAAAAGGACCATCATAAATGGGCTGAAGTGTTTGGCGAACAGCATCGTGCTGGAGGAACACATGAGTATAGCGTTGTAAATCATTCGGCACATACACTGCAGGTGACGCCTGTCATTTAGGAGAAGGTTGAAGTAATCTCATGTTTTCCTGAATACGATCAACATAACTAGCCGGATCATCAAGTGTTGTACTTGGATTTTAATTCACAAACTCACCTGGCAAGGTTAACGTAGTGCTGTATACTAGCTGTGCCACTGAACATTCAAGTACTGCCTTAACAGCAGTGCACACTCTAAGGAGAACCACCTGCTGTTACTGCTGCCTCCAATTGTCAACGGAAACACTCAACAAGCACATTGGCCTACGTAGTGCCCAGAAGATCAGTGAGAGCTCGGAATAATGCCAACTCAAATTGAGTCCCTTGATCTGTTATAATAGTGACTAGAGCACCAAAAGATGATCTCCAAAAGCCCTCATGACCATCTCCACAGATATCAGTAGTTAGGAATGGCTTCCTGCCACCTGGTCTTCACAAGTGAGCAGATTAGTATGGCAGAGTGGGTCTACCAAGTCTAGGTGCATGTGCAGGAATTGGGAATCCAGAACAACAAAACTTGGATTTCGTGTATCTGGAGACTTTAGAGCATTGACATGTCAAGCAGGTCCTTGCCTATAATTCAACATCCTATTTCACACTAGGCCAGGTAAAACATTCCATAACTAGTACGATTGATGCTCTTCTTCCAGGATGCGATAGATTGTGAAGAGACTCAAAAATCTTCCACCTCATAGCCACCAGCACAAAAGACATATAGGCCTTCCTGTGGAAAAAAAAAATCACAGACCAAATTTTTACCCAATTCATCCAGGGTCATGTCTTGAAGATGGAGACCGGAGTTGATCTGGCGATACCAGATGAGATCGGCATTGGTGTGCTGTGAAATCGATAGCAGTAGCTGTATGTAAGGTGTCAATATTGCACCTAGACAGAGCGTCGGCCTCGGCATTCACTTTTCCTCAGATGTGCTGTATGTCCAATGAAAATTGTAAGATGAAGTCCAAGTACTGAATCTCTTTGGGTGAGTAGAGATGTGATCTTGTACTGATGGTGTACGCAAAAGGCTAGTGGTCTGTATAAATAGTGAAATGATGATCATCCCATAAAAAGCGGAAATGTTTCACTGCGAGATAGATGGCCAAGAGTTCTCAACCAAATGTACGAGCTGGAGACAGCTTGGCTGAAAAAAAATGCCAGAGGTTCCAAATGCCCATGGACCTGTTGTTCTAACATTGCTCCCACAGCACTAACAGATGCATCTGTGATAAGAGAGATCAAGGCGTTGGGCTTTTGATGTACCAGCATTGTGGCATTCGCAAGTGCAGTCTTCGCATCGTTGAAAGTACGCATAGCATCATCTCCCAAAATTAATGGTCTTTTGGACCTGGACTTATCAGATCCTTTTAGTAGTTCAGTAAGGGGTAATTTGACAGGAATTGGCGATAAAAATTCATCATGCCTATAAAGTATTGCAACTGGCCAAACATAACGGGTGTAGGAAATTCTCAAATCTCTCACACTTCCAGTTCATTGTGTAACTCTATGTCCCAAAACTATAAGATCAGCAGCATCAAAATGCATTGACTGGGATTGATCATCAAGCCTCTGAAACAATGAGATAAGCTGGTGTTTGTACTTCTTTTCATCCACAACTTGTCAATGTAAACAAACACAAAATCAAGGCCAGTGAGTACATGAACCATAAACCACTGGAATGTCTGAGCTGCATTCCGTAGACCGAATGGCATTCGCAGAAACTCAAACATGCCAAAAGCAGTCATTACTGCCGTCTTCATGACATCAGAAGGCTCAACTGGAATCTAATAGTCAGCATGTACTAGATCTGTTTTCACAAATACACGTTTGCCATGGAGGTTTGCTGAAAAGTCTTGTAAATTGGGCATGTTGTATCAGTCAGGCTCACCACAGGCTACCGATCCCCAGGAAATTGGGGATGTTGTATCGGTCAGGCACGGTAGAATTGTTCAGGACATGATAATCACCACAAGGCCACCGATCCCCAGGAAATTGGGGATGTTGTATCGGTCAGGCACGGTAGAATTGTTCAGGACATGATAATCACCACAAGGCCACCAATCCCCAGGAAATTGGGGATGTTGTATCGGTCAAGCTCAGAAGAATTGTTCAGGACATGATAATCACAACAAGGCCACCGATCCCCAGGAAATTGGGGATGTTGTATCGGTCAGGCACGGTAGAATTGTTCAGGACATGATAATCTTGGGGGCGTGACAAGATGGCGTAGAGTCTAGACGTGTGATCTCGACCTCTCTGGCCAGACTTTTAAGTACCCATTTTTAACCCTTTGTTTCAAGTTTAAACTTTTTAAATTTTAGTCTAAAGTATTAAGGAACTGTTATGGCCATTAATGGTAAAAAGATTAAACCGCAAGTGCAGAAGAAGTTACATTTTCGAAGTGTTGAAGATTTGGGGCCTAAACAGCTTGCTACAGCTCCAGGTTTAACTTCCTTAGTGCCTAAACCACAAAGATTCCCTGTGGGAGCTGAAAAATAAATGTCTACTACTCACCAAGAGAAGGACAGCACTGGAATTACCCGTTCTCAGGAGGAAGGTGCGTGTTCCCATGAAGTGGATCCAGATTCTGGCAGCCTGCCGACTTTAACAGAGGGAGCATGCAGGAAGATGACTCCATTGCTTGAAATGCTTCAAGAAGTACTCCAACCTGAAGATCTCGATCTTTTCCGTGAGTTTTTGAAACAACAGCGAGCTGTGGGGGGAGACCAGCGTCGACCCCCTGAGGAAGTCAAGGTGCCGTCGCTGGGAGTCCAGACCCGCAATAGAACCGTTAAACTGCCTGTTGTTGAGTTGCAGCAGGAACTGCAGTTACCTGGTTTTGCCACTACGTTAGAGAAAGCAGGGCTGAGCTTTGCTGAATTACAATGTAAACAGTTAAATGCTGTCATTAAGCCTATGATGAATGAGATGGCTCAAAGGATAAGTTCAGAATTGAATACAGTTAAAGCACGTGTGGAAGCATCTTGTGAAGATTTTAAAAAACTTCAGTCTGCTTTTTTGGAATGTCAACAAGTGGCTTCTAATACAGAAAAGGTGTTGAAGGTTGAAAAATCTGTTATAGAATTGTGAGAACGTGAGAAGGAGTTAGAGAGGAAAATAGACTACTTGGAGAATCAAAGCAGAAGGAATAATGTGAAAATTGTTGGTTTGCCAGAAAGTATGGAAGGACAAGATCCTCTGGTTTTTTTTTAAGACTGGATCCCACAAGTACTGGGGCAATATTTTTTTTTTCTGGAGGCTTGGTATTGGAAAGAGCTCATAGAGCTTTAAGAAGAACACCTTTACCTGGTCAACCACCGAGACCTGTGATAATTCGATGTTTGAATTATTTGGACAGAGAAGCAATACTTCGTCTAGCAGTGCAAAATGCGAGACAACGACAAACTCCGTTATTGATTCAGAATAGAAGAGTTTTTTAAAAATCCAGATTTGAGTCAAGAGGTCATTCAGCATCGACGTCGATTTAATCCAGTTAAAGAAGTTTTGTGGCGTAAAGGCTATAAGTCTACTTTTCGCTATCCGGCAGTGTTGAAGGTGTTTTATGGAGACTTTCAATTTCGGTTTTTTGAGAATGATTGTGAACCAATGATTTTTGCTGATTCATTGCCAGATGCAAGAGGACAAAGACGTAGTCCACCATTGTCTCCTAAAGAAAAATCTGGTTGTTCTGGAAATGGCAGAAATGGGAATGGAAAGAGTCCAACTTCTCTTGAAATGGGGTCTCTGAGTTTGGAATCTCTTGGATGAATAGAAGAACTTTCTTATTCTTATTTTATTTTTTATGTTATTATGATATTTTGATGTTATTCTTTGTTCGGCTGGGGAGGGAGAGATTTGCTCTAAGTTCTATTAGTCATCAGCCACTGGTGGGTGATCCACACCCAAATTTTGTTTAGGGATTATTACATTTTGGTAGTTTTTTTTTGGGAAGGGGTTCTCTTCCTTTTCTTTTTTTTTGATTATTTTTTTAATTATTTTTTTATTTTCATTTTATTTAGTCTTTAATTTGTGATTTTTTTTCTCCTATTGGAGGGCCTATTTACATTTTTATATAATGATATTATCAGTTCTTAGTAATATTAGTAGATATGTCAAAGTTGAGGTTTGCTACTTTTAATGTTTGAGGTTTAAACAGTCCGATCAAGTGTAAGCGTATTTTGGCGTATATTAAGAAAATGAAAATCAATGTTGCTTTTTTACAAGAAACACATCTGAATATCAAACAAAGTATGAAATTGAAGAGGGACTGGGTTGGGCATATATATTCTTCTTCATTTAATTCCAGGGCTAAAGGTGTAGCAATTTTGATACATAAGAATTTATCTTTTGAATTACAATCAATGGAGGAAAAGGCAGGATGTTTTCTTAAATTAGATTGTAAGATTTTTAGTGAATTTTGGACTTTACTTAATATTTATGCCCCAAATGTAGATGATGAAACATTTATTTCTGATGCATTTTCATATCTGGGTCAGGCTAAAGATAATGTTTTAGTTGGTGGTGATTTTAATTGTGTTTTGGAACCTTTATTAGATAAATCTCCAAAGAGAGTTAGAAATCTAAAATGGCAGTTCAGGTTCAAGCGTTGATGAAAGATCTTAATTTAGTGGATATTTGGAGACGTCTTAACCTGATAGAGGATTTCTCCTTTTATTCAACTAGACATGAATTGTTTTCAAGGATTGACTTTTTTTTAAAAGTATCGGCACATTTACAAAGGAAAATACAACAAGCGGAATACAAAAGTAGGGTGATTTCAGATCACTCTTTGTTATACTTTACATATGTAACCTCTGAGAAAATTCAAGTGGCCTATCGTTGGAGGTTTAATATAATGTTATTAAAAAATACGGAATTTATTGATTTTTTGAAAAAACAAATTAATCGCTTTTTGAAAGAAAATTCTAATTCTGTTCAAAGTAAGTTTGTATTATGGGATGCTATGAAAGCTTATTTGAGAGGACAAATAATTAGTTATACTTCTAAAATAAAAAAGAATCGATTAAATCAGAGTCTTGAATTAGAGAAACGGATGAGTTAGAAAAGGAATTTCAGAAAGATGCTACAGAAGATCAGAAAATAGAATTATCTAGGTTGCAACTGGAATATAATACTTTGCAATCTTATCAATTTGAATGTATGATTAATAGGACTAAACAATGATATTATGAATAGAGAGAGAAAGCACATAAGGTATTGGCATGGCAATTAAAGAAAGAACAGGTTTCAAGGACTATTAATCCTGTTAGACGGAATTCGCTTATCACATATAAACCTCATGAGATTAATGATGAATTTTGTTCATTTTATAAAAAGCTATGTACATCTGATGGAAAACAAGAAAATGGATCGATTGATTTTCTTCTATCACAGTTGAATTTACCAACATTAGAGGATGCAGATATACAGGAGTTGGAAGTACCATTTACTGACTCGGAAATTAAAATGGCTATGATGGAAATGCCGAAGGTAAATCGCCTGGTGATGATGGATTTTCGGTCGAATTTTATAAAAAATTTTTATGATGATTTTTCTAGTGTTTGGAGATGTATTACGTCAGGTTGGAGAACATTATGAATTACCTGAGTCTTGCTCTAGTGCTTTAATTACAGTAATCCCAAAAAAAGATAGAGATCCTTTGAAAGTATCCTCATATAGACTGATTTCATTGTTAAATGTAGATTATAAAATAATAGCTAAAATTTTAGCAAATAGATTGGCTAAATTTTTACCTAAGTTGATTCATATGGATCAGACAGGTTTCATAAATAGATATGTCTCAGATAATAATTGCCCTGCATTTGCTCTGCATCTTTCTGCTCTTTTTTAAATAATAAGCCAAAGTGAATTTTAAAGACAATTTTCTTTAACCGTTGAGCCTGTTAAAGAAGCCGAGTGTTTGATTTGAAATCATGCGATCAGCACCTGTGTTTAGCAGTAGACTCGAGGGGAGCAGCGGACTGTCACAAAGCACCAGTAATTGGGAGAACACCCCCCCCCCCCACTGAGAAGAGATGACCCCTGTTACGAGCCCAAAGGACCCCAAAACCCAGCAGCAATAGACATTCACCAAGACAAGTATTGGACAGTGACCACAAAGGCGGACCTGCAAGAAACTCTGCAGCTGAAGGACGCACTTAGGAGGCAAACTGTTCGTGGCTTGCAGGCAAGGAACCCACACAGGCTGCAGGTGACTTGAGATCAAAGGACACACACCAGGAGGCTGGCTGGTGAGAACCAGGTATCGGAAGCGGGACTCGAGAGGATGCTGAAGGCAAGGAGAGCTTGAAGGGCCCTGGGTACTGAAAGGCTCCTCAGTGTGTCACAGGTTTAGATCTGGGCTCAGGTTGCCGATGGCTTGAACTGAACGCGAGGCTTGTGCAGCTGCAAGAGCACCGGAGGCGAATCGATGGACGCTCGGTGACTTGGGGGATGGGGATACTTCCTTTTCCTTCTTTCTCTGACTGCAAGGGGTGCCAGACACCACTAATGGTGACTCTGGCTGCATTATAGCAAACTAAAGGCAATTTTGTGAAAGATTACATTTTTGTTTTATTACATGATAATAAAACCAGCTGATCTGATAGATCTTATTTAGGCTGCACAATGTACGCACGTGTTCTGGATCTATTTTTTCTCCTACTTTTGTAAGTGCTGCATTTAGCAATTGTTTAAAAACAAAACACCAGCTTCCACAGGAATATCTGATAACACCCAACTCTATATTGCCATCACCTTGATCAACACAAGAACTAGGATTAGTCGACCATCCAACCCACTCTGCCATTCAATCAAATTATAACTGATCTGACGATTGGCTCATCTCCACCTACCTACCTATTCCCCTCCACCCATTGAATCAAAAGAGTCCAACTACCTGCTGGTTTAGCTGGTACAGAAGTTTGCTCAAGCGACACATTATTACGACAGTCCTCAGTACACTACCAAATCCATTCCCTGGCAAGATTCAAAATTAGATTAGACACGGTCTCACATCAGACCCACTGAGACCATCTCCGCTGAAACCCAGGAGAATGACGACCTTCTCTGGACATCTCTCTTCCTTTACATTTCTGGCCTGGCTCCCTCATTTAACCTTCCAAATATAACATTTTGCTTCTTGGTCAAAACACCTCAAGCCCCCTTCATCCCTGTGTCACTTCTTGATCTCTAGCCTCCGTGTTAAAATTCCCATTCTTGCTTTCAACTTTTTAACCCATATTTCTGTAATCTCCCACATGTAATCCAATTTCTAGCTTTTGAACCATTTCAAATTTTAATCATTTGCCATTGACAGCCATGCCTTCAACTCCTCTTACTCAGGTACTCCACAAGAACTACCTTTAACCAAAGTTTTGGTACCCATCCCTTTTATCAATCTGTGTCATATTGCATATCACTGGCCAACAAAGATTTTTCTTCCTTAACACTTTTGGGTGTATTTTATGGAATTTGGACTGCTGATCGTGAAAATTGCCTTAAAATTTTCCTATCACGTGCCGTTCTTCCGATGCAACCTATTTTTGTGATTTCCTATCATACATTTAACAAGCTTCAAGCAGACAAACCATGATGTGCAACATGTCATTGAAAATTCCTTTTCTGCGTTCACACCTGGACTTCTTCCCTGCTGATCTTGGTGCAGTCAGTGACGAATATGGGGAAATGTTTCATCAGGACACTGCAACCATGGAAGAGCAGTATCAGGGCAACTGGAATCTATCAATGCCGGCCGACTATTGGACACTGACACAAGAGGCATCAGATGCTGGCTACAAATGAAAGTCAGTTCATCCAACACAGTGGTTCCCAACCTTTTACTTTCCACTCACATACCACTTTAACTATTCCCTATGCCATAAGTGTTCTGTGATTAGTAAGGGATTGCTTAAGGTAGGAAGGGAAGGTTGAGAATCACCCAATTATTACTGAAATATTTTACTTGAGAAAAATTGTTATTGGCCCATTTCCTTTGGAGTTTTGAAACTGTGCACATAACAAATCAATTTGGAATGATTAAAACAGTGGTTTTCAAACTTTTTCTTTCCACCCACATACCACCCTAAGCAATCCCTTATTAATCACAGAACACTTATGGCATAGCGAATACTTAAAGTGGTATGTGAGTGGAAAGTAAAAAGGTTGGGAACCACTGATCTAACCTAAAAATGTTTTACTGCTAACGCAATGTTTCAGCATCATTATGCAATTAAACACACTAAATTCAATAAAAGTTCATTTAATGTTTCTCAAACTTCCTACGTGATACAGCAAATCTGAAATTATCATTATGTTCATCTTGATCCATCATAATCCCCAGTATTTTTTTTCAGGAACAAAACCTTTTGAAAAAATGTGTTGTCCAGTGTAATTAATCCAGTGTCTTCACACAATATCAAGATATTATGGCACCATATAAAGATTTTCATTTTCTTTTTACAACATGATTCAAGTCCAAGATATGCAGAATGTCTAGCCTTATTCTCTGCTGAACATCCTGTACCTTAATTATACGGTTTACATTTCGGTACAAATTCTACCACACTTGATGTAATGTCAGAAAAACAAGTCAGATTTATCCACAGACGTTTACATCCCAAGTATATTAAAGAATATGTTTATAGTGTAAAAATATGTAGGCTGTAAATAGCAGAATTTGACACAATGCATTAAAACAAATACCTTCATTTTCTTTCACACAAAAGTGACAGATGATTTTACAAAGCACGATGCAAATGGCTTTTTTTTCTTCTCAAAATATATCTGCCTTTCACTGAGAGTGTTTACAATTCTAATAATCCTACCTAAATTATGTAATACACACAGAGCAAAACAAAAAAAATTGCAAAATAAACAGCAATTGACAACTAGTTTGGTAGAACAGATTCACTTCCACTGCTGCATTATTGTAAAATATGCTATATGGATGTACAAGTGCAGGAAGTTTGGTAGCACGAGGAGTAATTTCATCAATGATTCTGTCTGTGAAATTCGTTGCCACAGACAGCTGTGGAGGTCAAGTCATTGAGTACCTTTAAAGCAGAGATTGATAGGTTCTGGATGTGCAAGGGTCTCAAAGGTGATGGGGAGAAAGCAGAATGGGGTTGAGAGGAAAACCAACTTCAAATGGCAGAGTAGATTTGATGGGCTGAGCAACCTCATTCTGTACCAACTTGTTTTAGTCAATGCCTTGTAGTGGTATTTTAAACTGCAAAATAGTGCAGATGGGAAAGAAAATAAAGTGAAATTACACAGATAAAACATGTTCCATTAATCTGTGACGAACCTGTCTGGCAAATTGCGGTGAGATCCATTGTGCTTTTTGCAAAGAAAAGCATGACTCTGAGATGTAAAATTAATGGGTACTGTGGAGGCATCTCACATTGCCTGTAACAGAAATAATCACAATTCAGAAAAGATGAGATCCATTATGTTTCACCTTTAATTTTGCAGTTGTTTCAAATTTAAATACAGATTTGCAGAAACACTGTGTGGTGTATGAAATATGTACAATGTTTTCTTTTCTAAAGAGATGGACTGCATGCTTTTAACCAAAGACAATTTCTCCATCTGTTTCACAGTCCCATCCCTGTATTGCATGTTGACCAAATTTTGCAAAATTTGGCAGGTCAGTAATCCGAAAGGCTCAACACAACTCCGAAAGACTCAACACAATTCCGAAACTTCATTCACTGCCTGATTCAGCAATTCATGGCAACAAATTTGTTCTGCTGTAAAAGTATCTGTGGCAGCTTTCACGAGAGCTCATGAATAATGATATGGTCATCTTGGATACATTCCTCTTACTATTAGGCTGTTGTCACACTTCTGTGCTGTGTCGAAAGTAGTAGTCCAAGAGCACTAAAATACCATTTATAATATGCTTATTTACTTCTTTTTCATGAAAATAAGTTCTTTTTTTTTTTGCTGAGTTACTATGTCACACAATTAAAAAAAACACAGAAAATTAAAGACAATCACATAGAAACTTCTATCTAGAAGCCTAAACAGCCATAATGCTTATTTAGGTTACTCGACAGTTTATGCCAAAACAATCCGCTGCTTAAACAATTTAAAAAAACCCAGTGCTCTACTTGTAAAGTGCCTGTGTTGTAATTATGTCATAATCATACATGGCATTCGGTTACAGCATCTGCTCATTAGAAAGTTCCATGTATGGACAGTGATTTCAAATAACCATTTATTTTCAGTTATCAAATCCAATCCGCTCAAATAGTACAATCCAATTTCTGGAGAGAAAAAAAATCTCCTGTATTAGCATAAATGCACTGTTAACTTTGCCTGTGACAATAGAGCATTATTATATGCTCTAAAACCAACATTAGTTAAAACTTACATCATGAATATTGTGCAATGGCATATTTAGATAGAATGAGGCAATTATTGATTGGACTTGTGAATAATACTAATCTTTGGGTTTAATCTAGGAAAATTAGGTTACTAACCTTGATTTCTAGCCAGGCACTGTAATATTTGGTCTCTGAAATGGGTAAAGGTTAACAAAAGTTCTCATTTTCAATGATTTAAACTGTAATAAGAAATGCAAACATGTTCAACTAAGAATTTGTTTCCAATTGATTTAAACGTCAAATCCACACTTGTGCATTCAAAGGCTCTAGTCACTGCAAGTAACAGTAAAGGATAAGATCTACATATAATCAATGCTTTAATATTCTGTATAGTTTTCATAAACAGATTTATGATTTTTTTACACTTCATTGATCTTCATGAAGCATCCTGACATCACTCTATTGCTAACCAGATTTCTCCATTTTCCACAGAATTAGGCTGGAGGTAGGAAGCTGTCTGTGGTTTTAATATCAATTTGAAATTGCAAAGTTCAGAATAAATTGCTTGCAAAACAAAATCAACAGCAATTTTTCCAAATTAGTGTGCACTTTGACAAAATACATGAAGGGGGTCTAGCCATAAGGGTTATCACATGATTACCTATATCACATCAAGTTACACATCCACCAGTTGTACACTTTTATCAACTCATGACAGCTGATGTAATTTTTCTAATCCCAGACACTGTTGAAATTAGAGTGAACTTAATACATCTCACAAATGCAGGGTAATAAACTGATTGTCAGATACTGTATAGAAAGATTACTGAAGAACACATCTGATTGTGAAGTTGTGTCAAAATTGCTATATACCAACCATGCATTTTTCAGAAGGTAAATGTGTTGGATTTCCAGTAACAACAAACACTATAACTTGCACCTAATTCACATATACAAGAGCATCTTTTTTTAAAAATTACCTTGCTCACTCTGCTACAGAATCCAGCTATAACTTCGATGAAATTACTTAAATGTTTGCTGCAAGAAGGTCAACCAGTTCTAAAGACCAACACAGGAATTATAAATTACAACAAAAGAAATATTTATAATAAATGCACACAAGATTGGTTGGATTAACCAAGCATTGTTTTGGAGGCAATACATGCAGACTATGCATGTCCAGCCATGTCCAACCAATCACACAATGCTCACTTTGCTGGAAGACTCACAGCATTAACAAAAATAGAAACATAGCAAGCATATAAAGACTGGAGGTCTTCAAAGTCTTTTCTGAAACACTTGATGGTATTTTATTTTTCTTGCAAAAGTGCTGGGATATTGATATTCCAACCAATGGCTTGACGATCAAAACCGCACGAAAAGAGGTTGCATATGGGATTGTCTTCGCTCCAAGCTGTGCAGCACACCATTCGCCGATGACCCTGTTGTAAAAGAAGTCCACAATAAATTAGCTTTCTTTTCCTCTTCATTGAATGTATAGTAGTGAAACATCGGAACAGTCCCTTCAACCAAGATGTCCGCGGCAAACACGGATCCTAAATTAAACTAAAACTCTGTGACTTGCACATGAGACATTCCCCTCATATTCATGCGTCTGTCTAGAAACCTCTCGAGTGCTTACTGTTGCATCTGCTTCCACCATGACTCCTGTAATCTGTTCTAGGGACCTATCGCGTTCTGCCTTAACCTTAAATTTGTAATACTTGTTTAATGAATGCTGATGGGAACATTATAATTCGACAAAAATGATAATGTTTCATCCTGCAACCCACTTAACAATCAATTGCAATCAATTAATACTTAAAATTCTTTGGTTCCTATGAAGCAAGTCATTGATCAAGTCACACATTCTTCACATCCTACATCACTTCAAACTTGGATCAGTGTTTAAATGAACCACTATTTTATTCAATATTCTCACACTGTCTTTGTAATAAGGATTCATCTAGTATAGAACTAGACTTCTGGTTTTAATATTCCTTGAACATTTTACATGGAACATGTGTTCCACTGCGAATGCAAAATTAACAATCATGTCTTATAATTCAATCACTCCAAATCATGTGGTCTGCACTTTGGCTTGGCTTCGCGGACGAATATTTATGGAGGGGGTAAAAGTCCACGTCAGCTGCAGGCTCGTTTGTGGTTGACAAGTCCGATGCGGGACAGGCAGACACGGTTGCAGCGGCTGCAGGGGAAAATTGGTGGGTTGGGGTTGGGAGTTGGGTGTTGGGTTTTTCCTCCTTTGCCTTTTGTCAGTGAGGTGGGCTCTGCGGATATGCTGCCCGCCAAACTGTGAGGCGCCAAGATGCACTAACCTTCCAGCATCCATCTTGTAGTATTTGTTTCCAAATTGCATTTACCCCTTGTGCAAATGCAGTTGTAAAATTGAAGGGTCTAGGATCAATATTGAGCTTTAACACATCTCAACAATCAAGGTTCTTATTTAGGTGTCTACGCACATGCGTGCATGTGTAAAACTATTCCTAAAATCTTGTCTGCATGCGAAGCACTTTGGATTTCAATTACAAATATTTCATTGGGCATTTTACTGATTCCAAGGATATTCAAGTTACACACAAATGTGACATCGATAATGCTGCTGAGTATCTAATGTCAGCTTTCCCAACCCCCCCCCCAATTAAAAACTCAAACACAATAGAAGGATAACACCAATATACTTTGAGCAAAGAATACAGATGAACAAGTGGCAATATTTACAAGTTCGTTCATCATTTAATTTTAGATTGTGCACTACTACATTTCATAATTTCACATTTCTGCAACTCTTTCAAACTTTCTGATTTTACAAGAAATTAATTCACTACTCACTGTAATATAAAATAAATTTCAATAGATTTTCTTGATGATGGATTAACAAGTTTGCTTGGCAAAAAGGTGACACTCTTGTTTTCTAGAAATTGTTACACATCTGTATCTAAAGTGTGATCAGTAACTAGGTTCAAGCATCAAGGGTTAACAGCTATGCCATTAAAATTGCATCTAGGCAATCCCAATTCTAATAGTTATGACTGTGTTTAAAAAATATATTAGCCTACGAGAGAGAGATAGAAGAAATGAAATGCCTACACACAAAGTAGATTACCTGTCGGTTACTGCGGGGAAGACGGGCTAAACGTACTCCTGACATGTCGAACAGTCGAACTTGACGATTGTCATGAGGAAGTGCTATGATCCTCTGACTCACTGAAACACTTATCCTGCAATACGAACAAAGAAACACATTGTGAAAACATTTTATTATCAAACTTGATATGCAGAGCAAGGACGGAAAGAGCAGGACGAATTACTGTATGGGAAGACTGAAAGATATCACTTCTCCAGTGCCAAATTTCAAAAGTATCTTATCTAGATTTAGTTCTGGCTTCTTGCACATTTCTCATTATAAAAACATATTTCAAATTGTGATACTCAGAGATCCAGACAGTCAAAGTCGCTCTGTCCCAATGGCCCATTCAATAGTTGCATCCACACTTTGACAAAAATAATTCCTTATACTTTTCCTGTACATTGTCTTTTCTATTTATGAATCATGTTTTTTTTTAAATGATAAAAACTTATCCAAATGCACCTGTGCTTGAAATCAGTTTCTATCAAATGAACAATTCATTTTGTTTAAAAGGATGAATTAAGAGTAAAACACAAAAATCTGCACAGACACTGTGATTGAAGTAAAAACACAAAGCTGGAGAAACTCAGCAGGTCAAACAGTGGACATAACCAACGTTTCAGGCTTGAGCCCTTCATCAAGGTAATGTATCTTTATCTTTGCTAATATAAAGGTACGTTTGATCTGCTGAGTTTCCTCCAGCATTGCATTTTTAGTAGGATGAACTTGTTTGTTTAGAAAAATTTGGTTGTTGTCCAACAGCATAAAAATTTCAGGTCTTCGTCATAACCAATCCAATTTTCCCTACATTTGTATGCCAACTCATTTTCTCCCATGGTCCACCTCCAAGTTCAGTGGTTGGTGGATGTGGAGTGTCACAGTATATAGATATGTTTTGGGGAGATAAATTGGGGAAGGTTTGTTAGTGTAGGTCACATACAAACACTTTAAAACAGATCTTATTTAAAATACTGGAGCTCTGCTAATCACATATCGGCCCAAGAGCCTTTGCAAAAGCTTTGGAGAGTGCCCAAGAAACTTCACTAATGGATTGTTGTTTACAAAAAGGCAATAGATGAAAGAACTTGTTGGAGCCACAGACTGTCTGCAATGGAACTTGCTGTTCTAAGAGGGTCATGTAGTTTTGCAAGCAGAGAGAGTAAAACAGGCTTTCTCTCAGAGAGAGAGAGACAGAGATCAGTTCTAGTGTTACAGTCAGCAGCAGCAGCTGGGACTGGAACAGGACAAGCTGGCAAGCTTGTGGAAAACTCCATTTGGAAGATGGGTTGTGAGTGTTTAGTTCAGCCTGGTCAAAGCCCTTGTGGTTCATGCAAGATGAGAGGACTGGCTGTCTAATGTTTCACTTGGAATAAGTGAAAAGGAAGGAATTCTGTGGTGACCTGAAAGAAAGAGGCTATCATCTGGAGATCCCTGAGGGGGAAAGTTTCGTCAACAAGACATTGAAGTGGCTGATTAAAAAGGAATCAGTTGTGGGTGTACAGCATACAACAAATCTCTCTCTGAAAACCAACAGGAACCTTCCTGAGCGGTAACCATTTATCCTTCAAGCACCAAAGCCTGATGAACTTTATACATGTTAAATTCTGTGGACAGTATAAGAATTGCCTGCAACCAGTGAACTTGGAGGAATGAGAAGTGAGATTGGACTGTGAACCAAAGAACTTTCCTGAACTTACACACACATTGCATACACATGCGCTTAGAATTAGAAGGGGGTTAAGTTAGGTTAATTAAGTCAATAGTGATAAGTTAAAGTGTGATTCTGTTTTCATGTTTAAAGATAATTAAAAGCAACTTTTGTTTAAGTAACCATTTGTCTTGGTGAATATCTATTGCTGCTGGGTTTTGGGGTCCTCTGGGTTCATAACAGGAGGAATAATTTAGCCGCCTTTAACAATTTTACTACATTCACTGAGAACTGTCCTAAGCCCCAGGCAGTAGAGCACTTCTGAAGGGGGTGGGGGGGGGGGGGGAGGAAAGAAAAATGGGGTGCTCCACTGCATTTTTTATAACTGGAGGTGCTGGAGGGGAGAATTGAAACACAAGATTTGTGAGAAGGGATGTGCCAGGGGCCAAGGAAGAGGATTAAGGGACTGGCTACATCATGGAACCGGGAAAGAAATATCAGACTGCCGTGGAGTGAAGTACGCATGTTACCTGGAGGCCAACAATGGACTTGGGTTCCAGCTGCCCTGCAATGCTCAAAACGGATTACTGTACAGGAAGTGACCTCGTCCTGAACAGACTTGCAGAAGGATCATGAGGAAGTACTCCACTGGACTTCAGAACTGACAACAGTTGAAGCCCACCTCCCTAAAGATTGGAACGCACACTTTTTTTTTCCAGCACTAATTTAACCCAGAGAAAATCAGATTTTTTTTTGATCTGATCAAATGTAATTTTAAAATCACATTGCAGTTAAATAGAACATTTTTTTTCCGAAGGAGTAAGCTTCCACAAGAACTCGCAGGGACATGATCATCAAACAATTTCCTTCTGTGCTGTAATATCAAGGGATTCTATAAGGAAGCCATTCATTGCAGATTTTTTTTTTCTCTCTGTTAATATTTTGGCTGTACTCTTAAAAAAACTGGCAAAATACTGGAAGCAAAATTTGAAAACATTTAAGAAGAATGCTGCAATCTACTGTGCTAGATTAATGAAATAAGTGGTCTTCCTTATTTCTGTGATGGTATTTTCCTTTTGAATGTTGGTATTGAGTGTGCCAGGCTACTTTGCAACTCTTTATTCTCATTTGCATTTAGAAGTACATTGATTATCAGTTTATTGCCATATACATTGCACAATGATATACACCAACATCCTTACTTGATGCAACTGCAACTAGAATAATCAGAAATGCCAGAGAAACTTTAGCAGGTCAAGCAACATGCAGAATGATAGAATCTGGATGCCGCGTGACCTGCTGATTTCTCCGTTTTGTTTATTACATGAGAATCCAGGAGATTTTCTTGTTTAACTAAAAGCTACATAATATGCTAAACAGAATTAAAAACACAATAAGTACAAAAAAAAAATTCAGTTATCCTAGTTAAATGACTTTGCAATTGTGCAGAGAATCCTCTTGTAGTGGCAGAGCAGTCCGTGAATAGCATTGGAGTATTTTCTGGACATTAATAATAACTAAGAATGTCCAAAAACGCTTTGGTTGTTGAAAAGACAGCCACTGTAAGGTAAAACATCATGAGATGGGAATGTGTAAGGAGTTACCCTGCCCTGTACAGGGCTGTAACAAGATGTAAATGCATCCTTGTACTTACAAGATAAGAGAGACATTGATGGATTGAGAGGCAGGAAGCTAGCAGGGAAAGGATAGCAACAGTTTTAGTCATTGGACAAGTAATGATATGATGATGTTCTAAGCATGTATCCAAGGGTATAAAAAATCACCATTTTGCTGATAACGGCAGAATGCATTCTCCGACTAACTTTGTTAGTCGCAAGTGTTACAATCCGGTAATAAAGAACAAAGAACCCTGATTTCGACTCAGTCTGGTGTTTGTCTCACTCATTCATGAACAAAGCAGACCTAACACCACCCACATTCAATACCAAGACACTATCTTAACAGGCATAACAATTAGATTTTTTTTTAAAAAGAACCTCCAAGCAACAGTGAAACATGTTAATTTTCACGAATCTTAATTACATTTATATTCTGTCAAATAACTGCAGAGGGCGGCGGCTAATTTTTTTTAAATAACAATAAAGCAGTTAATTTTACCAGGACTAATCATAATTCATTGCCATGCTTTCAGAAACATTTTAAAACAGCAGCACTTCGTGTGACATTTCCCAAGGAGAATGATGCCAACCCATTGCCTCAATCTAGAGCAAGGGGAACATTTGAAGCAGTTTTTTTTTGTAAGAGACCATTTCTTTCATTCTTTTTTTTTTAAACTTTATTTATTCGTTCAAAAAACAATATATGACATATGCAGCAATTAATCATGAACATGATTTTTTTTCGAGATATATATCTTTTCTTTTTCTTCTTTCTTCTTTGGCTTGGCTTCGCGGACGAAGATTTATGGAGGGGTAATGTCCATGTCAGCTGCATGCTCGTTTGTGGCTGATAAGTCCGATGTGGGACAGGCAGGCACGGTTGCAGCGGTTGCAAGGGAAAATTGGTTGGTTGGGGTTGGGTGTTGGGTTTTTCCTCCTTTGCCTTTTGTCAGTGAGGTGGGCTCTGCGGTCTTCTTCAAAGGAGGTTGCTGCCCGCCAAACTGTGAGGCGCCAAGATGCACGGTTTGAGGCGATATCAGCCCACTGGCGGTGGTCAATGTGGCAGGCACCAAGAGATTTCTTTAGGCAGTCCTTGTACCTCTTCTTTGGTGCACCTCTATATATATTATATTTATATATATATATATATAGATAGATATAGATATATATAGATAGATATAGATATTGTTAGGTCTGCTTTGTTCATGAATGAGTGAGACAAACACCAGGCTGAGTCGAAATCAGGGTTCTTTGTTCTTTATTACCGGATTGTAACACTTGCGACTAAACATGTTAGTCGGAGAATGCATTCTGCCGTTATCAGCAAAATGGTGATTTTTTATACCCTTGGATATGTGCTTAGAACATCATCATATCATTACTTGTCCAATGACTAAAACTGTTGCTATCCTTTCCCTGCTAGCTTCCTGCCTCTCAATCCATCAATGTCTCTCTTATCTTGTAAGTACAAGGATGCATTTACATCTTGTTACAGCCCTGTACATTCCCATCTCATGATGTTTTACCTAACAGGAGTACAAGAACACCTCCCCTTCTTGTTACTGCCCTGTACAGGGTAACTCCCTACACATTCCCATCTCATGATGTTTTACCTTACAATATATATAGACATCTATATCTATCTATATATATATATATATATATATATATATATACACAAGAGGACATGAGTTAAGAATTAAGGGGCAGAGGTTTAGAGGTAACATGAGGGGGAACTTCTTTACTCAGAGAGTGGTAGCCGTGTGGAATGAGCTTCCGGGAGAAATAGTGGCGGCGGAGTCAATTGTATTATTTAAGAAAAGGTTGGACAGGTATATGGATGAGAAGAAGATGGAGGGTTATGGGCATTGTGCAGGGAGGTGGGACTAGAAAAGGGTGTTTGGTTCGGTGCGGACTAGAAGGGCCTAATGGCCTGTTTCCGTGCTGTAATTGTTATGTTATATGTTATGTTATATTAAAAAAAAAGAACACCCCCCCTTCAGCCAACTCTCCTAAGGAGAGCCATAAAAAAATAAAAAAGAATATTAAAAATATACATATTAAAATCTAATCAATATAAATTGAAATGTAAATATTCTATAACAGCCACTTATTAATAAAAAAATTATAATTATGCAAAACATACATAATTTTTTTCTATTATTAAACAATATTTCATCTCATTATGCCATCTATTAATATAAATCATATCTCCACGTACTAGCAATACATTTTTTCGCTACGGATAAAGCTAAATATACAAAAGCAAGCTGGAATTTATCTAATCCCAAACCTTTCAGAGGTTGCAAACTACCCAATAAAAATACTGTTGGATATAAAACTATTTTAATCTTATACAGGTATTCTAAAAACAATTGAATTTTCTTCCAAAAAGATTGTATATGTATACATAACCAAACAGCATGAAAAAAAAGTTCCAACCGTATCACCACATCTAAAACACAAATCTGATTCATGAAAACCATATTTTTTTAATTTTTCAGGTGTCAAATATAATTGATGTAAAAAATTATAATTAATCATTGCATAACATGCATTTATCAGTCTAGTTACACTATCATAACAGATATCTAACCAATCCTCTTCAGAAAAAATAAAACCAATATCCGCTTCCCATTTACTTTTAGATCTAACCCAACCCTTTTTATCCATACCATCCTGTAATATTTGATACATAAATGAAATATAACCCTTCTCTGGTACCTTCATAAGAAAAGTCTCAAATTAAGTCACTTTAGGTTTTGATAATAAAGAAATAAAGAATTCTTATCAATACCAAAACCTTCCCTCATCTGTTTAAAGATAAAAACTTACCCTCTTTAAAACAATCTCCCAAATTTTTCACACCTTTAAATCTCCAATGCAATAAACTTTGATTATGTCCATTTCTTTCATTCTGACCTTACTTTAAAATTGACAGCAAGGCGTAGTCGGTGAAGATTAGTCTTGTCAGTTATTTTTAATAAAAAGGCAACTCTGAATTCACCAGAACATTTGGGGTTTTATACAATTCTTAGTCATTATTAATGCCTAAAAAAATTACGTATGTTTCGCGTGATAATTATAATTTTTTTATTAATAAGTGGTTGTTATATTCAGAATATTTATATTTCAATTTACATTGATTAGATCTTAATATGTATATTTAATTTTTCTTTAATATTTTTTCTTTCTTTATGGATCTCCTTAGGAGAGTTGGCTGAAGGTGGGGGGGTTCTTTTCTTTTTTTCTATATATAAAAAATAACATTCATGTTTATGGTTAATTGTTGTATATGTCATATATTATTTGTTTTTTTTAATGAATAAATAAAGTTTTTAAAAAAAATTATTAATGCCTAACAAATATTACAATTAAATACTACAACAAAATCCAAACTGGATTGTAAAATCATCTGGCCCTCTCAGTACCAACATTGAGGTACTGTATAAATCACCATCAGCTGAGAAAGACACTACCTCACCACTCCAGCAAACTGGACTCTATTCAATATCTAGCATTTACATGGTCTCTGTAAAAGCACAATGCTGGAGCAACTCAGCAGGTCAAATTGGTTTGACCTCTTGGGTATCTACAGCATTGTGCTCTTACTTCAATTCCATTGTTTGCAGCCTTTCCTGTTTTACTCCCATTTACATGGTTTCCTGGTGACTGCATGGATTTTCCCTGCATGCTCTGCATTCCAAAAATGTGTAGGCTGGTAGGTTAAATGACCATATAACTGAAACCTAGTTTGAAAGGCAAAATCTGGGTGGAGATGATGGGAGCGTGGGGGGGAATGAGCACAAATCAGTACTTAATGATTGGTGTGGGTTTGGTGAGCTAGACGGTCTGGTTCTAAAATTATTATGATTTCCTAAAGCATTTTACGATCAATAAATGATCTGATTAATAGAGTTGCTGGTTCATAGTCCAACAAAATAGACAATGTGTGAATACCCAAATCTGGGCAGAGATAAATGATTTGTTTGAGATCATAACCAGAGAATTTCCCTGCTGTTCAACGAGGCAAGTTCGAAAGCTAAGAAGACACTAATGCTCGGCAGGAACACTTGGAAAATCTAATGCAAGGTCTCAATCAGAAATATCAACATTTCCTGTTCCCCACCTCCCAACAGATGCTGAGTTCCTCATGCAATTTGTTCCTCCTGGTCTGCACTTTGAAAATTTTTCAGCTTCCCTCAAGTGTCATGAGAGAACCTCAATTATTTTTCCTTTAGTATTTCATCTGAAGGACAGCAATGTACTGCCAAGAAATGCCATCTGCATTATGTGCTCAAGTGACAGAATACACGATCTTCCAATAAAGACCTGGCTGTTAATGAGTTAATTTTAAATAACAACAACATTTAAGGGAGAAAGTGAAATTCCCCACGATAATTTAGACAAATTTGGAAAAGTAAATATTTCTGCTTTTCAGATCAATTTTGAAAAGTTTTGTTACTCCAGCAATATTCTCAACATGTCGTACCTTATGTGACAAGTTGTGCTTATGGGAAATGAAGTTATTCCTTGATCCCCTCTCCAATTTATTGACTTTGCTCCTTCCTAGATCTTGAGTAGATTTTTTTGTTCCATTCTGGACGTATCAATTTGGACAGGATATCTTGGCATGAGAGAGCATGCTGAACCCATTTACCAGAATGGACCCAGGTCATTCATGTAGAGTAACTGCAGAAGCTGGGCAGAATTTAAGAGCTTTGAGAAATGTACTCACAGTGGAATTAGTAATAGAAAACAGGAATAAAAAAGTTTCCAGTAGTGTGCAATCAAAAATCAAAGGCCAAGGACAGGACCTCCAGGGATGTGATCTCAAGAGTGCTACCCATGCCACATGCTAGTGAGGTTAGGAAAAGGAGGATAATGCAGCTTAACACATGCAGCTAAAACCATAGTGCAGGAAGGAGGGCTTCAGGTTTCTGGATCAATGGGCTCTCTTCCAGGGAATGTGAGATGGTTTGGATCTGAACTGAAGGGGGACTACTATCCTTGCAGGAGTGTTTGCCAGTGCTGCTCCAGTGGGTTTAAATTAGATTTGCAAGGGCTGGGGTAGGGGTGGGGGGTGGGAACCAGGGTGCCAGAGCAGATAGAGGAGGGAAAAAATGTGAAAATTGCATGCACCATTAGAAGTCAACGGGTTGTACATGTTGGAAATGTTCTTAGGTGAACATGTAGGAAAGGCAGATGAGTTTAGAACATGGATTGGCATATGGAATTATGTCATTTGTGAAACTTGGTCGCAGAAGGGGCAGGACTGGCAGCTCAATGTTGTGGGCTTCCATTGCTTTAGACGAGATAGAACAGGGTGGGGGGGGGAATGAAAGGGGGACAAGTGGCATTGCTCGTCAGGGAAAATATCACAATTGTTTTCAGGCAAGACAGACCAGAGGGCTCATCTACTGAGCCTATATGGGTGGAGCTGAGGAATAGGAAAGGTATGACTACAGTCATGGGGTTATATTTTTATAGTCCGCCCAATAGTCAATGAGAATTTGAGGAGCAAATCTGTCAAGAGATAGCAGACAGCTGCAGGAAACAAGGTTATGATAGTAGGGGATTTTAATTTTCCACAGATTGACTGGGACTCCCATACTGTAAAAGGGTGGATGGCTTGGAGTTTGTCAAATGTCTTCAGGGTAGTTTTCTAAATCAACATACAGTGTAGATGTACCAAATAGAGACAGTGCAATACTGGATCTCCTATTAGGGAATGAGACAGGACAGGTGACATAAGTATATGTAGGTGAACATTTTGGGTCTAGTCATCATAATGCAATTAGTTTCAAGTTAATTATGGAGAAGGATAGGACTGGGCCTTGGGTTAAGATTCTAAATTGGATAAAGGCCAACTTTGAGGAAATGAGAAAGGACCTAGAATGCAAGAATCAGGATAACTTGTTTTCAGTTAAGGATGTGCGAGGTAAATGGAGGACCTTCAAAGGTGAAATTTTGAGAGTACAGAGTTTGTAGGTTCTTGTCAGGATTGAAAGCATGGTTAGTAGGCATAGGGAACCTTGGTTTTCAAGGGAATATTGGGGATCTAGTTCGGAAGAAAAGAGAGGTGAATTGCAGGTATAGGCAACGGAGCAAATGGGGTACTTGAGGAGTATACAAAGTGCAAGAAAAACATCAAGAAAAAAATAAGGAAGGCTAAAAGAAAACATGAGATTGCTTTGGCAGACAATGTAAAAGAAAATCCTAGGGGTTTCTCCAGGTATATTAAGAGCAAAAGGATAGTAAAGAACAAAATTGGTCCCCTTGAAGATCAGAGTGATTGACTTTGTATGGAGCCAAAAGAGATGGGGAGATCTTAAATGGATTTTTTCATCAGTATTCACTCAGAAAACGGGCACAGTCGTGGGAAATAAGAAAAACATGCAGTGAGGTCATGCAACATATACAGATTAAAGAGGAGTGCTTGCTATCTTAAAGCAATTAAGTATGGATAAATCCCCAGGGTCTGACAATTGGACAATGAATGAGGCTGGTGTAGAAATTGCAGGGGCTTGGGCATAAATATTTAAAATGTCCATTGTTTAAAACAAAGGCTCCAAAGGTAACCCTGGAAATTGCAGGCCAGTGAGCCTGACATCAGTAGTAGGTAAATTATTCAAAGATGTTCTAAAATCGGATATACCATTAATTGGATAGACAAAAACTGATTAGAGATAGTCAACATGTGTGTGATAGGTTGTGTTTAATCTATCTTATAGAGTTTTTCAAGGAGGTTACCAGGAAAGGCTGTGGATGTTGCCTACATTAGTAAGACCTTTGACAATGTCCCATATGGGAGGTTAGTCAGGAAGGTTCAGATACTAGGTATTCATGGTGAAGTAGTGAACTGGATTCAACTATTGCCGGACGGGAGAAGCCAGAGAGTAGTGGTGGATGACTGCTTATCAGACTGGAGGCTTGTGACTAGTGCTGTGCCTCAGGAATTGGTGCTGGGACTATTGTTGTGTGTCATCCATATCAATGATAGAACCATATAACCGTTTACAATGTGGAAACAGGTCATGTCAGCCCTTCGAGTCCGCACCAGTTCACTAGAACAACTCCACTAGCTCAACCCTCCCACTCTCCACCCATAAACCTCCAACCCCCTCACCTCCATGTACTCATCCAACCTTCTCTTAAATAACAGAAGGGATCCTCCCGCAACTATCTCATTTGGAAGATCATTCCATTCTGCCACCACTCGCTGAGTGAAAAAACATCCTCTAATATTTCTAAAATCTTGCCCCCTCATGCCCTCTTGTTCCAATCAAACATTGAAAATTATCTTTGTGGAGGCTGATTGGATCTTTGCTGCTATCACCCTACTGACACAGCCAATAGAGTGGGCTTGCGATTTTAATTTAGGGCACAATATTAAGAGAGGAAACTTAAGGCCACTGGTCATGGAAAGAATGTGGGAACTGTGAGGAAAAAAAAAGAAAATTTAGATGGAAACAGGATAGTGACTAGACATCTCATCTGTTGTTTGGAATATCATAAGAAAAAAAAATTAATTTCTTACAAAAGGGACCAAACATTTACAAATATTCCAATAAAAAGGGCATTAACATTGCAATATTGGATTTTAACTGTAATCCTGATCTAATAGACACGTGCAAGTATCATTGCAAACTGAGAACAATTATTGTATTTTACAAACCAGGCATACCCCCCCCCCCCACCAGCATGTTATATGCGCGTGTACACTATATGAGAATATTTTTACATGTTGGAAGAACGCGCACAATTTAAAGTGGGTATGGGAAAGCTGAACTGGCAATTTATAGCTGGTGTGAGAATATAATAGTGGCATTGAAAGAATGCACACAATATATAGTGGTCGTCAAAAAGATGCACCAGCAACTTATTGTGAAGTCACAGCAAGTGTGGGAATATAATAGCAGCATTGAAGGAACGTGCACAATTTATAGTGGCTGTGGGAAAGATGCACTGGCAATTTATAGCGAGCATGGGACTGTTCTAGTGAGCGTGAGAATGTAATAGCGGCAATGAAAGAACGTGCACAATTTATAGCGACCATGCAAAATTTTGATTTTAGGAATACCTCTTTGTACTGAATGCCATAGTATTCCTATAAGCAGGACATTCTGGCTGGGGCACTGCCGCTTATCAATATTAGTTGCCCAGACCAGTCCCTGAGGGAGATGATTAACACATCAAGTGCCTCTGATTTCAGACACCATTAGAATTAAAATGTAATTGATTCCTCTCCAAAGCTTGTTAATGTGTTGCAGCAGGATATCATCTATGTAATGGGTGATTGACATCTCTGGGAGAAGTTGATTGGGTGTTAATTGCAGGGGATTAACTGTGGCAAATACTGGTTGTGCTTTGTCTCATGTACCATTTAAATGCCAATTGCTTTTGTTGGTCATAAATTAGAATATTACACCCGTGTGATATATGCATGTGCACGATATACTTTTGACCCTATTTATGGTTTTCTGTGCATTATGTGCATGTGCACATTATGAGTGAAAATGCGGGAATTAAAAATTTACTCAAAGCTTTGCTTTTTCACTTGTATTTTCACCAGTTTTACTGTTACAGTGCCTTTTGCTTTGATTTTGCGATGCTGGATTTCTAATTCCATCCGCTACTACTCTAATTTCCATTAGTAACCTAGGGAATTATCTGTGAGGGAAGAGCAATCTATTATAAAACAAGGGCAGATCTGCTTATGGATTCTGTGGAGGGGGACAAAAAGGCAAGAGCCTGTGGAGTGAAGAACTCCAAATTAGATAAGATCGGTGGCCATCTCAACACATGATCCACTGAGAGCTAAGAGATCGAGTCATAGAATCACCCAGCACAGAAGCAGGCTTTTCAGCCCAACTCGTCCATGCTGTCCAGTGAACATTCTTTCACATCAATTCCATCTTTTCGCACTTGGCCCGTAGCCTTTTATGCCTCGGCAATTCAAGTGCTTGTCCAGGTATTTCTTAAGTGCAGTCAGCAATCTTGTTTCAATGACCCTCTCAGGCTGTTCATTCCAAGTACATACCACTTACTGGGTGAAAATTTCCCCCACCTCTTCTATCTCCTCTAAATCTCTTATCCCAAATCTGTGTCTGCTAATTTCACGTGTGTGTGTGTGCGTGTGTGTGAGCGTGTGTGTGTGTGAGACACACACACACACACACACACACTTCAAATGTGAGATTTCTAGTTACATTTTTCATAAAAACAAACTCAATACAAACCCAAATATTCCTGTGAATGTACCACGTGACCTCAAAATCCCGTAAAATGGTTTAGACACGAATAATTAGATTTTAATTCCATTTTTACAATAATTATCTTGCCTTGCTATCAGTAAAAGGATATACTTGTAGCTCTGTCTATCTGTCCATGGCAAAATGAAACAAGCAGAGTTGCTCAAGTGGCGCCACTGATCTTCACCCAATTTTATGGGTGTGCTTCATAGATAAGGTTTTTTTTTATTATTAAGCTGGGTTGGATATTAAATGAGAAAATTGGAAAGTAAAAAAAACATGGAATTTAAATAAATTAACTGCAGGAAGGAAGCTCACAAGCAATAGTTTCCTTTTCCACATCTTGCTTCATTAGAGCCTCGCAACATTTTTCCACAAACATGAAAAACACAGGTTCATTAAAATATCTTCCAGACCTGATAAAGATTAACATTCCTGACACATTAACTTCATCTCTCTATGAATACTGATCTAAATGCAAAGAAGTGTTCCACTATTTCTGTTTGCAAATCAAGGAATGAAACGGTTCAAAAATAAAAGAAACCCAATGTGCTGCAATCTTGAGCACACAATGAAAAGCTGGAGGGACCCGGCAGATGAGGGAGAGAAAAGGGGACAGCCAACGTTTCAAGTTAGGGCTTCTCTCCCACCCCCAAGACTCAATTCTTTGAAATCATGTGCTCAAATGCTATCTCCTCTTGTGCCCAGTTTGGAAATCATCCCTGATTGATCCACTTAGTCTTAAGTGCCCAGCAGATATCTGAGTCAATACCCAATTTTGGGAACTGAAGTGGATCGAGAAAATCCATTTGATCGCAGCACATCTCTGATATGAATGGAAATTGTCACAGTGGAGCAGCCAACATTAGAGGCTGAGGCAATCTGAGGAAGCTTTAAACAAGGATTGCTATTCTGACAAGTATCCTGGCACAGATTAAATCCTTCGATCCTTGATGGAGGGTCTTCAACCTGAAACATTGGTTCTGTTCCTCTTCCCGTATATTTGGCCTGACCTGATGGATATTTTCCAAATTTTCTGTTTCTATTTTAGAAATCCTTCCCAGTATATTTTGGCAATCAATTCATGATTAGGAGAAACTAAATGTATGTAGACAACCGTATAGCACTGCCCGTGTGAGTAAATAACATTTAATCGATAACATTCTTTTGAAAGATCATCAGGTGAAAGATTATCAGGTGAAAAATTTAAATTGTTTCTAATATAATTCACACGGTATCAATTTATAAACATTGACACTGTTCAAATGGATAATCATATGGGTTGCATGTGACTGTTAACTTCAGTATTTCTACTTTGAGATGTGAAACATAGATCCAGATTGGCTAAATGACTGATTTTATGAATACTGGAGGGATTTGAACTTAAAATTCTTGAAGTGAGAAAAAAAAATCTTAAAATATTAAAGTATCTCTCTCAGTAGTGTCACAGAAACAATTTAAGATCAAGTTCCTTTTGTTTAACTGAAGTATTTTGTTTTGTGCATCAGTGTTTCAGATCGTCATTGACATTAATCTGCAAAATACCTTTAGATGCTTCTCTGCAAAACATAAAGTTGCCGCAAGACTAAGGATATACTTTGTGAAATTTTAGTAAACATTAACTGTGGTTTCAAAGCAGAAAAGACCACATTTAACCTTTCTTTTGATCTAAGAATATTGCATGGTAAAGAGTCAAATGAAAAACTTTTTAATGCACTTCACAATAACGAAGATTCTAATGAAGAGGATTAAAGCTGAGAATGAATCACAAATTAACAAGTAATGAGAGGGAAAAATAGGAGAAATTAGTTCCTTAATAACTAATAGCAATTTATAACTTCAAGATATATTTAAAAATATTATACCTGTTGACTGCCGAGTCGGTACGAATTGTTGCTATAGGAGACCGCATGTTCTTCAGATCCCAGACTTTGACAGTTCTGTCATCACTACCAGATACAACATTATCCCCCACAGTAAAAACAGCAGATGTTACAGTCCTGAAAGACACAACAAATAACCATTAGGTAACAATGCCAAAATAGACTTTTGAGCTTAAAGTTATAAATTTCAATCATAATTTCCTATAATTTATCTTCATCAGTAAACCTTTGCATTTCAGAAACTAGTCAAGGATCATCTTATTGAATAGAATAATATTTCTAGAGACGAAAAGTATCAAGAAATTAGGATATACAAAAATAACTTCACCTTGAGGAAATGAGTAACAAGGAAAGGTCAAATTGGTGAGGACTTTGTACCCTGGAGCATAGAAGAAAAAAAAAGGGGAGATTTGATAGAGGTATACAAAAATAAGGATTTCGATAGCAAATGCAAACAGACTTCTTCCACTGAGGTTAGGTGAGACAAAAAATAGAGAACATGGGTTGTGGATGAAAGCTGAGGTGTTTAGGAAGAACATTAGGGGGAACTACAATGCAGTGTGTGTGGAATGAGCTGCCAGCTAAAGTTGTGAATGAGGTCTCAATTTGGATATTTTTTTTAAAATTGGGTAGATGGATAGCAGGGGTATGGATGGCAATGGTCTGGGTGCAGTGATCAATGGGACTGTGCAGAATAGTAGTTTGACATGGACTAGATGGGCTGAAGGGCTTGTTTCTGTTCTGCAGTGTTCTATGGTTCAGCTTTCAACTTGCCAGAGACCTAAACGGCATACACATTCACGAGCAATGGCACTTTTGTGTGGCATTTTCTGACATTTTTATTTTACAGTTTGGTTAATGTCCTCATATTCATGTCGGAGAATAAAAAATATATGGCCCAATTAAATTTTAATTTTACAAGGAGATTGAGTTACTTAACCCTACTTGATATTATATCAAAAATGGAAAATTAAACGAGCCATTTAATTTCCAAGACCGCCCAAAAATTAGATGTGATACCAACCATCAGCACACTTCAGCAACCAAATGGTTAAAATCCCCAAACTGGAGACTAGATTTCTGCAACCATGCCTTGAAAGGGACACTGCCTACAAAGTACTTTACAAAAGAATAAAAATGGACAAATTTGATTTTCTCCCTGCAATCAGGCATTCAGTCCAGCTAATACTCAAGCCCCTCTCAGATCTTGTTGAGATTTGAAGAGTCCGAGGGATTATGACAATGGGAGATGCTGAAGAAGATTCCAAAATGGGTATCTCTAACTTGAGGGAGCCATGCAAAAGGTTGGGAGAACTCAGCAGGTCAGGCAGCACCCATGGAAGGCAAGGGACAGTCAACATTTCAGCCCAAGTGGACATATGCCTAAATATAAATAGTGGAAGGAGGGGAAGGAGAGCATCCTGGCAGGTTATAGGTGAATAGTACAGGTGGGAGTGGGAAGAAATGGGGAAAATGTCTCTGTGGCAGAATTGTGTTATTATTAATTTTTAGTTATATAATATATATTTCTTAGCAAAGGAATTGTGGGCTGGACAGTGGCACACTCACAGACATCACACACAGAAACTATTTTGACAGTCAAAATGACTGTTATTCCATAATTGGTTGAAGCTGTGTAAACAGCCATAAAAACAGAAGCGATTAAGACAATAGTGTTTGCGAGCTGTGCAGACAGCCCAGAAACTTTATCTCTTAAACTTTTGGGAGAGAGGAACTTCAAACACTCAGAAAAGACACTTAATCAAACAAGCAGGCATTTGTTTCATAAACTGTTCAAACGAGCAAGTCGCTGCTTGAATGACCAGCACAAATTTGCTCATGATTCATACTTTCGAAGTGGTTTGAAGGAACTTCAAAGACAGCAGTGATGTCATGCGACTTTGACATGCCAAAAAGTTCCATTCTAATATTGCACTAAGATTCATCTGGAGTCAGAAATGCAGTAGCCTCCTGTCAGAGAGGTACTGTTGGTGTTGCATTCTCTTTGCCAATGGAGAAACACAGAATTGCAGTGGCTTTGGAAAGGATGGCCACTTTTCTGCTTCTCTTGGTCAAGAGGGACAGCAGTGCTGCGGTGGCATTTTCTATCATCACATGATTGATCAAATTCTGGGTCAAAGAAAGCAAGATCATTCTGGATCATAAACCATCGTGATGGTTACTTCATCAGGACTCGTACTCGAGTTTGTGAAATCATTATGAGAAACACAGATACTGTTACCCTCCATGCAAGAGGGGGGAAGAAAGAATTCTCTGAAAATAACTCTACTAGAATTATGTGAGTTTTGAAAACTCTGATGCCTCCATAATTACTTTTGAACAACAATTTAAGGAATTGACTGAACATTAAAAATTGATTTTTTTTTACAATCGTGCCTACACACACACACACTTAAGTTAATGTTAAGTTTAGAGTAAAGTAAGAAATGTTATATTATTAATAGTTATCAATAAAAATATGGTTTTGAAGATACGTAAAACCAGACCACATCATTCCAAATTCTGGGAAAACTTTAACCCCCTCCCCATCTTACCCTGATAATTTTGGCCCTTTCCCTTCCCTACCTTCTCCATCTGCCGTCAACCACACTTTCCTTCTTCCAGTTCCTCACCTCCTTCCATTAATTTACTCTCCTCCTATGGGAGCACATTTTCCTCAGCCACCTGCCTCTTCCACTTATCATTTCTGCCCCCCCCCTTCTTTTCTCCCCCTACCCCCCACACCTTGATTCACCTGTCACCTGCCTGCTTGTGCTCCCCCTCACCTACCCTTTCACTCAGGCTTCCGCCTGAAGGGTTTCAGACAGAAATGAGCTGTCCATTGGCTTCCACAGGTGCTGACTGACCCACTGAGTTCTTTCAGCATTTTGTGTATTGCTCCAGACTTACCACATCTATATTCTTTCTCCAACATAAGGGGATGAATTTTCAAAATAAGTCAGAGCTACAAATCTTTGAAATCCTCCACACACGAAAAAAACATGTGGATGCTAAATCATTGAGTATACTGACTGATTTTTGGTCCACGAGAGAAGAATTTTCCCTAATATTCCTGCCACCCTTGATTTGGCTTCCTTGTTTATTGCATTTCAGTGACCATCTACAAAAAGTATTTGCTGTTTTCAGTTTAGTTGTAGTCTGTTGTTTCTTGAAAATGTTTATATATCAACTGCAAAACACATGCTGTTGCTTTCAGTGAATGTTAGTATACTCAAACTCCATCTGGGTCTGATGATGGGACGATAGAAAAAAAGATTGGATCACGTATGAACATTTAATGAAGTTTAATATTTTGAAATTTACAACGTCAGTTGTTCCTGTCTGTGCACTATTCAAGGAAAGCAGACTTCACATACTGATCTGAACGTTGATTGCATTTAGCAGCATCCAAGCCACTAGAGGCCATTTTATGCTGGCACGCTTAATTCAAATCGACATTAAATTAAGGTTTAATAAGGATTAAACTGCAGTAATGGAGCAAGGTTCTTTAATTTAATACCACCCTTAAGCTAAAGCATGCTACTTCAATACAAAGGTGTCAACCTTGATGCAAAAGATGTTGGAAGTTTTTTTTAAATTTGGTGGACAAGATAGCATATTAATCACATCGTAGCATTTTCCATTTATAAATATACATTTGTTTCAGGAACTGTAAATGCCAAGGTCATAACAACTGAAAATATTGAGATCCTAACAATTCATTTAGTCTCCTAAAAAAATAAAGATGGGCCATAAAATTGTAAATTAGTCATAAAGACATTAAAATAAATATTTATGTCATCGGCTCTGGATTAACAATACTCTATTTTTTATTCTGTGATGCACAATTTAAATCAAATCTGAGTTAGGTTTGAAGCTATCATAGCAAAACCAAACCAAGTTATAGATACCATCCCAAAACAATTTTTGAGCCATGGCAGGCCTGTTCATAATGAGCACAGATCCCCAAACAAAAGATAGCTTGGTTGTGTAACGACCTCTGCAGTAAAACAAGATCTTCGCATCACAGCAATAAATTACGAGGCTCCCATTAAGCTATCTTGTATTTCATTCGCACGGCAAGGTCTTCTGTTTCACAGATCTGCGTGCGATTCGAACAATACAAATAGTGAATCTGAGATGATCCATCTGGCAGCTAGCAAAACCTAATTTCAGCTGTCTTACTATTCCTGGAAGCTACAATTAGAGTGGCAATTCTACTTTCCAACCCGGCAGCCAAGATCTTTAGTGAGACTCTTGTATCTATGTTTAAGAGCAAAATAGACCCATCAGAATGGACCCCTGCCAGCAGCAAAACTGAGCAAGGTCATGCAAATTGGTGAACTCCTGTTTCTGGTCTCTGCCATAGCCCATGTGTAACTTGCTCTCATTAATCTTTAATCCAATTAAATATACAAATCAATGATTTTGGTGGCCCTTCATCATTTTCAGGAAAAATATAACAGAAGCCGCTTTCTGTTGCAGAATAAACACTTGAACGAATTCAACACAATGCTAAATGTAATAGTATTTCAAGTCATGAAATCATACTGCACAGAAGCAGATCTTGCTGTCCACTGTATTCACACCATCAAGCACTCGCGTACACTCAATTCTACTTTTTGGATTACAGACCCCCATCAACAAACTCTCCCCCATACCCTACCCAGTTTCCTCTGCCAATCTATACGATGAGCAAGTTAACCCACCACCCAGCAGCTCATCGGAATGCTGGAGGAAACTTGAGCGCCCAAGGAGGCTGCCCAGTCCCAAAAAAAGAGTTGCAAACTCCACACAGATAGCACCACTAGGATTAACTGGAACTACGAGACTATACACAACAGTTCCACCTGTCCAGCCAGATTTTTATATTAACTTAATATGGATTCTCATTTTTATCATGCAATCTGTACATTATTCAAGCTGCTGGAAGATTTTTTTTTTAGAGTCTCTATGGAGTGTGACTGTTCTCCCCACGACTATCTGGGTGCTACGGATAACTCTCACATCCCAAAGACGCAGTTCTGTAGGCTAATTAGCTACCGTTAAATCCTTTCGTGTTTGGTGAATGGGCAGAGGCAGCTTGGATGTGAAAGAAAACAAGAAAGGACTCATGCAAATGGCCAGTGCTTGGAGTCTGTGCCAAGTTCTAAAACAAAGACTCTACTTCTAAAACTCCAGGGGAGATGGGACATCTCTTTTGCTCAAGATGTCCTCCACAACGAGAGGCAGGTAGCGTAGCTGTTAGCACAATGCTATTAGATTGCCAGCAACCAGAGCTCAAATCCAGCTCTGCCTGTAATGAGTTTGTACGTTCTCTCTGTGTTTTGCGTGGGTTTCCTTCAGATCCCCTGACTTCCTCCCACCTTTTAAAATGTGCGGGTGCTGTAGGTTCATTGGGATATTTAGGTGGCACAGGCTCATGGGCCGGAATGGCCCGTTATTGTGCTGCATGTCTAAATTTAATTTAAAATTTTAAACTATTTCAGTGTGGCCCTGCATTAAACCTACTCCGTAAAAAAGTAAAAAAACATAAACGTGTCCTGTTCACGGCATCTAGAACTAATCCAAAACAATTGGCTTTCATCCCATGAGCCCATTCCCAATCATTAGCCGAGATAGATATAGTCATCACAGCCGTCTAGTGGCACCTCCACTCTGATAAACACCAGTGCTAGATCATGGTCCATGTGATTCATTATTACTTGCACATTGGTACAGCAGCAGCAGAGAGCTTGACGCAAGTATTTTTCATAGGAATATGTGTTTCATGGGATTGATCAAGGGTCTAACTGCCTGGTGTTCGCTCTATACTTTTATTAAAATTTTAGATCGCTCGGACTAGATGTTTGTGGTCATTCCCCATCGAGCCACAGAAACACAAAGTGCAGGGAGGAGGCTATATAGCATATGCTTCTAGCTGAAGTGGTTAATGCGGGCTCCATTTTAACATTTAAGAGAAATTTGCACAGGTACACAGATGGGAAAGGTATGGAGGACTAGTGTAGGTCAGTGGGACGAGGCATAAAAATGGTTCGGCACAGACTAGAAGGGCCAGAGGGCTGTCACTGTGGTGTAATATTCTATTCATTGCGCAGCATTGAAATATCCATCTGAGCAGCGGACTCTTTTAGATACAATCTCAAGTTTTCCACTTTCAAGAATTTGAAAGTTACTATTGAATATCTTCTACCAAAGCACATTCGAGGTCATTATCGCTTTCATGTAAAAATATACAGCATCTTTTTGTTCCTTCCTGTAAAATTAAATCTGTGCCTTCTGTTTGCAGTCATTTTACCACCGAGTATCAAAAGTCTGCAATGCATTCTTCAAGGTCACAAACTTTTTATTAAAAATTAAGAACAAAATGGGTTGAATGTTCTTTTTAACCAAGACTATATTCGAGTAAGCAGAACAATGAGTTTTGAAAAAAAAAATTAACTGCATCAAAAATTGAAAGCAAATACAACACAAAAAGACCTCTCAGTCCAGGCTGACAATCAAGCTTGCACCTACACACCTCCTCCTCCTCCTTACACCCCCAAGTACTCCTCAACCCAACCCCTCCCATAGCTGTTAATAACTGAAAAGTTACATTATATTAAAAAAACACCTTACTAGGTTCATAGCTAAAATTGATATTCCAGGAAGTATCTTTCTCTTTGGCTTGGCTTCGCGGACGAAGATTTATGGAGGGGGTAAAAAAGTCCACGTCAGCTGCAGGCTCGTTTGTGGCTGACCAGTCCGATGCGGGACAGGCAGACACGATTGCAGCGGTTGCAAGGGAAAATTGGTTGGTTGGGGTTGGGTGTTGGGTTTTTCCTCCTTTGCCTTTTGTCAGAGAGGTGGGCTCTGCGGTCTTCTTCAAAGGAGGCTGCTGCCCGCCAAACTGTGAGGCGCCAAGATGCACGGTTTGAGGCGTTATCAGCCCACTGGCGGTGGTCAATGTGGCAGGCACCAAGAGATTTCTTTAGGCAGTCCTTGTACCTTTTCTTTGGTGCACCTCTGTCACGGTGGCCAGTGGAGAGCTCGCCATATAATACGATCTTGGGAAGGCGATGGTCCTCCATTCTGGAGACGTGACCCATCCAGCACAGCTGGATCTTCAGCAGCGTGGACTCGATGCTGTCGACCTCTGCCATCTCGAGTACCTCGACGTTAGGGGTGTGAGCGCTCCAATGGATGTTGAGGATGGAGCGGAGACAACGCTGGTGGAAGCGTTCTAGGAGCCGTAGGTGGTGCCGGTAGAGGACCCATGATTCGGAGCCGAACAGGAGTGTGGGTATGACAACGGCTCTGTATACGCTTATCTTTGTGAGGTTTTTCAGTTGGTTGTTTTTCCAGACTCTTTTGTGTAGTCTTCCAAAGGCGCTATTTGCCTTGGCGAGTCTGTTGTCTATCTCATTGTCGATCCTTGCATCTGATGAAATAGTGCAGCCGAGATAGGTAAACTGGTTGACCGTTTTGAGTTTTGTGTGCCCGATGGAGATGTGGGGGGGCTGGTAGTCATGGTGGGGAGCTGGCTGATGGAGGACCTCAGTTTTCTTCAGGCTGACTTCCAGGCCAAACATTTTGGCAGTTTCCGCAAAGCAGGACGTCAAGCGCTGAAGAGCTGGCTCTGAATGGGCAACTAAAGCGGCATCATCTGCAAAGAGTAGTTCACGGACAAGTTTCTCTTGTGTCTTGGTGTGAGCTTGCAGGCGCCTCAGATTGAAGAGACTGCCATCCGTGAGGTACCGGATGTAAAAAGCGTCTTCATTGTTGGGGTCTTTCATGGCTTGGTTCAGCATCATGCTGAAGAAGATTGAAAAGAGGGTTGGTGCGAGAACACAGCCATGCTTCACGCCATTGTTAATGGAGAAGGGTTCAGAGAGCTCATTGCTGTATCTGACCCGACCTTGTTGGTTTTCGTGCAGTTGGGTAATCATGTTGAGGAACTTTGGGGGACATCCGATGCGCTCTAGTATTTGCCAAAGCCCTTTCCTGCTCACGGTGTCGAAGGCTTTGGTGAGGTCAACAAAGGTGATGTAGAGTCCTTTGTTTTGTTCTCTGCACTTTTCTTGGAGCTGTCTGAGGGCAAAGACCATGTCAGTGGTTCCTCTGTTTGCGCGAAAGCCGCACTGTGATTCTGGGAGAATATTCTCAGCGACACTAGGTATTATTCTATTTAGTAGAATCCTAGCGAAGATTTTGCCTGCAATGGAGAGCAAGTATAGAATATACTTGTATAGAATATATAGAATATAGAATATCCAGGAAGTATAGAATATCAAAAAATACCCTCATATGATCCATCTCCAGGTTGTGTCAACTGAATGTGAATACACAGTACAGAGACTACTAAATACATGTGTCAATTCAATTTACCGTAGCTACATCACGCTAATCCATGCAGCCCAAAAGAAAATAGAACTTTCTTCACTAAGATGACCATCATGTTCACAGATAATTTTCAGCCACTTCCACTCTCTTCGTAATTCATCCAAGAGTCATGCAGAAACCAGAAGTGGAAATATTTGTAAACAAATGGATTTTGAATATGAAGCAGTGTGATGCTGAGAATAATGTTTAGAAAGCAGCAGCAGATAAACACTGCACACTGTTAGGCAAGGTGATAGGAATATTTTTTTGGTAATGCAGCTAAGAATTTAAAATGATGTCGTTTCTGTCCAATATAACATTGGAGCACAGTAAGGGCCCATCGGTCCATGATATTGTCTGAATCTCTATAAACCTACTTCACACCCATAACTTGTTATTTTTCTTGCCTAACTCTTTTAAATGTCCCGATTGTCGCAGCCTCCCACCAACACCCCTGGCAATACATCCGAGGCACTCACTACTATGTATTTTTTTTAAAATTACCCTGACGTCTCCCCTAAGAACTCTGGTCCTCTTACCTTGTAAAGATCTCCTCTGGTATTTGCCTCCGTAGCCCAGGGAAAAGGTGCTGACTGTCCACCCTATCTATGCCTCTCATAATCTTGTTATAAAATCCTTCTTCACTCCAAAGAGAAAAGCCCTGGCTTTGTTAACCTTGCCTCTTAAGGCTTGTTTTCCAACCCAGGCAACTTCCTGGTAAATTTCTTCTGCACCCTTTCCAAAGCTTCCACATCCTTGCTGCAATGAGATGATCAGACTTGAACACAATATTCCAAGAGAGGTCAAACCAGAGGTTAATAGAACTGCAACATTACCTCGTGACCTCAGTCTCCCGGCTATTGAAGACCATCTTACCACAAGTTATCCACGTACACAGCAACCTTGAGAGATCAATGCATTTGGATCCCAAGGTTCCTCTGATCTTCCACACACTGTTAAGAATCTGCCATTAACCATGTAGTCCATCTTAAGTTTGACCTTCTGAAACCACACTCATCCGCACGGAACGGCATCTGTCACTTTTCCACCCAACTCTGCGTTATGTCTACATTCTGTTGTAACCTATGACAACCTTTGACACTATTCACAACACCTCCAACCTTTGTGTCATTTGCAAACTTACTGACCAATCTCTACTTCTTCGCCCAGGTAGTTAATAAAAATCTAACAGCAGGGATCCAGAACAGACCCCTGCGGAACTCCACTGGTCACTGAGCTCCAGGCACAGCACACACCAGAAAATCAAAACAGAACTGTGAATGGGAGGACTGCTGTCATTATTGCAAAGGCAGCGAGCTGACACCCAGCCCAAGCTTATGCTGCTCAACATTCCGTTTCTACGCCAGTGGCTGGGCAATGCCAAAAGGTCACAAGACCCAGATGGAATGCAGTTTAATTAAATCAATGTGAAACTAAAGAAAATCAACAAAATAAGGAAAAATGTTCATGAATTCAACAATAATGAGAATGGTAATCTTTTAATTTTAGATGGGAAAATTATCCTAAATTTGTGTCACTTAAACATTGCATTCACAACAGAGAGGATTTTCCTTTCAAGCCCATAGAGGGCTGATATAAAAGCTAATGTATTGTGAGATCTAAGACAGTTGCCATCCTCACAATCTAACATAATCATGATCTGGGTGGTAAATTTCAAATTTATTGGCAATCATTTAATGAATTTCATTTAGTGAAAAGGACAAATGTGCAAAACCTCAAAAATAACCGTACAGATGAAAACAAGAACCCTTAACTATTGAAGTAAAGATCCATGAAACAATTGGTTTATTATTGAGTCAAGAGGTAAATCTGTAAAATTGTCGGGACCAGGCCTCGTCAAACCTGAGGAGTGATAAGACCCTTCATTTGCTTTATCAATCATAGGTTACAGATTTAAAAGCAGAATCCCATTGGGGTGGCAGTGAGATACTGCTATTCCCAGACAAAGCTGATGTCTGCCAAAGCACAACAAAACTCATTTATCTTGTCCTGGAGAGCAACAGAGCATACACTTCCAGCTGACAGTGCAGCAGTTTTTCCCCCTCACACACCACAGACTGTTCTGGAACATTCTGTTCCCTGAGCGGGTCTCAATCACTGAAGATACTGTAATGCTAGCACTCCTCATTAGAACTAACAGCTGTCTCAACGGTGAAAAAGAACAGAAACCATTGTGCTTCAGAATAAAAGTTTCACACAATAAAATGGTGATAATGCCATTCAAGATTTGCAAATCTAAAAATAACTCTCTCAGTTGCAACATCTTCTGAATTTTGGTCAATGATTTTTATTAATCATCCCATTTTTTTCCCCCCTTCCCCCCCCCCCCAACCCACCCTCCCCATTTGCTGGTATGCCCTCCCTCACTTTTTACCACCTGCCTGTGGGACTGGGCTCCCCTCTCCCCTCCCCCATTTTGTTCGGGCACCTACCTACATTTTGCTCAAGCCCAAAACATTGGTTACGTATCTTTATCTTTGATATATAAAAGTGTTAGGCACTACCAGTAACCACAAAGACTAGGCTGAGGGAACAGTAGGCTTTAATACACAGAAGAACCTTACTGGCCCGGATCCAGGTAGAGTAATGGAGGGAAGGGAGAGGTGGCTCGACCCCTATGGCCCAGGACCATGGAGGAGGAGTCATAGGGTATGAGTCATCAGTGGGCGGGTCAGCTCCATATATACAGGAGTCAACAATAACTACATACAATGGAGGAAACCTATCACCACTAAAAGGACACTGTTTGACCAGCTGAGTTTCTCTAACATTGTGTTTTTACTTCGTTAAATGTTGATCAGTTATTGAAAAAAAAAGGAAAATAATTTGTGGTTTTGCAGAATATTCTATTAAAATAAAACCAACAGAAACACTAGGAAAATTTTCAATCTGAATATTACAACAGAAGGCATCCAAAACATGTGGAATCCAACAATGGCATCTTGTGATACGGAAAATGATGATCAGATTAACGGACCAAAACCAAACTTGAAAGGTTGTTGTTTGTACAATGTCCTCTGATGGCTGGAGGAACTATCATTCCTGCACAGAAATAACTTGATAGCCATTGTGCCCAATGAAATAAAAATATCTGGGATCAAGTGGGCTGGAAATGCAGATTCTGCAGCAGATTATTTTCTGTTATAACTGTTGTCAAAGGTATTAAAAATGGCTTTCGATCAACTCAGAGGTGAGACTGTGGCAGGCAAGTAACACAAACTAAAAATCGACTTCAGGAAATTGAGGGGAGTGCTACATACATCCCTGTATACGTCAACAGTGCCAAGGCGGAGAGGTACAAGATTGGAGTAAATATTACCTACAACCTACCACTGGTCTAACAAGGTTGGTCCTATGACCAAGAAAATGCACCCAATCTACTTTTCCCAAAGCCTAGGATATTTGGAATGTTCCCAATGACACAGATTACTATAGGAAGTGTTCTGTCCAGATGCATTACAGCTTGTTATGGGAACTGCTCTGCCCAAGTCCACAAGAAACTGCAGAGCTGTGAATGCAGCTCAGGCCATCAACCAAATCAACGCCTTCCATTATCTTGGGAACATATTAAAGGACCCATCTCAGGTCGGTAACATGAGAAAACAAACCACCAGATTGAAAGTGTTTCTTCCTTACTGTTATCAGACTCTTAAATGGACCTCTCATTGGTAAAATATAATACCCTTTCACTGTTGTAACTGTACTTCCCTTTGTATTTGTAGCATATAAATACGTTGGTGGACTTGCCTGGAAAGACGGCAAAACAATGCTTTGCACTGCATCTCGGTACACGTCAATATACAATTCAATAATATCCATTTGCAGTGAGAATGTTAGTCAAAAGAAGATGGGCCATCCGAAGGTATCCTAAGAAGAGCATTGTGGAAAGATTAAATTGTCAGCTGTAGCATCAATAAGCAATGGCCCTTGGAGGTTTACATCATCAGGAGCACTAGGAATATCCAACACAATCAACAAATACCATCAGCAAAAACAATCATTACCATCAATACCGATGTGGGTGCATCAGTTAGCGTCATTCTAGAACCATGAGAAACTGTGTGATCACCCACTGGAGAAATCGCGGGCAGAATGACAGAAACAGAAGAGAGGGAAGATTTCTTAACTGGAGGTGTGTCTGCTCCAGTCGTGTACAATGGCCAATTTGTCAGCTTCTCAATCATATCAGTGAAAGGAGATAAACCAGCCCTGACAGCAAAAAAAAAATGGTTGGGCCCATTGAAGCTAGATAGGAATGAGGTGTTTCCTGCTGAACCAAAATTCGTCTGGCAACAATATTCTGTAATATAGCATTCAAAGGTTTTTAATGCCACAGACATTTCATGTGTGCTCAACAAAAAAAAAGTACAGCAGCAGACTTGGTAGCCATTGGGTGTATGTGATATCTATCTTCTCCAATACATCACATCTCTATCAGAACATCCTGAAATCAAGCTCCCAAATCGAGCAATGTGAAAATGACAAGATTTGCTAAAGAAACGTTGAGAGATAAATGATGAACATGATTTATGGACACACAGCCAACTGCACCTGCTAAAATCCGAAGCTGAATACACTCCGCTGATGGAGCACAATGGATCAAGCAGGATCAGAGGGAGTTAATGGTCAACATTTCCAGATGAAGCCCCTTTTGAGACTAGAGAAACATGGGAGAACCTAGTGCAAGGAGGACAGGGTGGGAGAGGCAAGACAAGAGCCCCTAGTGGGATTGGTAAACCAGATGCAAACGAAACATGATGGTCATGTAGCAAATTGGCAGATGCCAGACAAAGATCCAAGAAAAACAAAGGGATGAGATGGAGAAAGAAGAATCAATAAGGCTGCCAGTGCTGGAATTTTATGAGGAAGTGAGAATGGTGGAATAAAGAGACACCAGATGGAACCAAGGGGTGGGGTGAAAGAGAGCTCAATAATCCATGTGTAGGCAATCTCCTTAGCATGGCCTTTTTACTTCTACATTAATTCAGTTCAGAAAAATGCCATTTTTAAAAATTATTTGCTCATTGGAGATCTGAGGAAGATATTTTTCACCAACTGCACTGTTGTGATCAGGAATGCACTGCCTGATGGGGTGTGGAGTCGTAATAGTTCAGCACTTTAATCACCAAGATATTCAGGGCTATAGACCTACTGGAAAATGGGACACAGATAGTCAGCATGGATGCAGTGGGTTGTAGGGCCTACTTCTGTACTGTATGGCAATCGTTATGGTTTCTGAGGCCACAACAATAATAATTGATTCCTTTGAACGATTACAACGTCCATACAGCCCAGTAATTAGCTCCAGGCCTTCCAGAGCCACCATTTGGCATTAATGAATACAAATCCAATTTCTCCTCTTGTATCCCCATCAACTACCCAACGCTCAATCTTCTCAACCACACGAGGGCCAATTCACCTACTTCAGCAAGTGAGAGGGACCCCACATGGTCACAGAGTGAACCTGAAAACTCCACACAGACAGCAACCAACATCAGGACTGAAGCCAGGTCTCTGGAACTGAGAGACAGTAGCACCAACTGCTGCAGTACTTTGACCCCCATATTCTTGCAGATTAGATCATGCAAGATTCTTCAAATTAAATTTTAAATTTAGACAGACAGTGTGGTATCAGGCTCTTCCAGCCCATGAGCCCATGCCCATCCAATTGACCTACAAATCCAGTACATTTTGAGGGGTTGGAGGAAACCCTCACAGACATGGGGAGAATGTCTGTGATTGATACCAGGGATGGCGGGACTTGCATATGAAGAAAGGCTGGAACGACTGGGCTTGTACTCGCTGGAGTTTAGACGATTAAGAGGAGATTTAATAGAAACGTTCAAAATTCTTAAGGGATTTGACAGGCTAGATGCAGGAAGATTGTTCCCAATGTTAAGCAAGTCTAGAACCAGGGGGTCACAGTTTAAGGATAAAGGGGAAGTCCTTTAGGACTGAGATGAGGAAGAATTTTTTCACTCAGAGGGTGGTGAATTTATGGAATTCTCTGCCACAGGAAGTGATTGAGGCCGGTTCCATAGCTATATTTAAGAGAGAGTTAGATTTAGTACTTGTGACTAAGGGGATCAGGGGGTATGGAGAGAGAGCTGGACAGGGTACTGAGTGGATGATCAGCCATGATCAAAATGAATGGCAGTGTAGGCTTGAAGGGCCAAGTGGCCTAGTCCTACAGCTATTTTCTATGTTTCTATCATCAGCCAGCTCCCCACCATGACTACCAGCCCCCCCACATCTCCATCGGGCACACAAAACTCAAAACGGTCAACCAGTTTACCTATCTCGGCTGCACCATTTCATCAGATGCAAGGATCGACAATGAGATAGACAACAGACTCGCCAAGGCAAATAGCGCCTTTGGAAGACTACACAAAAGAGTCTGGAAAAACAACCAACTGAAAAACCTCTCAAAGATAAGCGTATACAGAGCCGTTGTCATACCCACATTCCTGTTCGGCTCCGAATCATGGGTCCTCTACCGGTATCACCTACGGCTCCTAGAACGCTTCCACCAGCGTTGTCTCCGCTCCATCCTCAACATCCATTGGAGCGCTTTCATCCCTAACGTCGAAGTACTCGAGATGGCAGAGGTCGACAGCATCGAGTCCACGCTGCTGAAGATCCAGCTGCGCTGGGTGGGTCACGTCTCCAGAATGGAGGAATATTGCCTTCCCAAGATCGTGTTATATGGCGAGCTCTCCACTGGCCACCGTGACAGAGGTGCACCAAAGAAAAGGTACAAGGACTGCCTAAAGAAATCTCTTGGTGCCTGCCACATTGACCACCGCCAGTGGGCTGATCTCGCCTCAAACCGTGCATCTTGGCGCCTCACAGTTTGGCGGGCAGCAACCTCCTTTGAAGAAGACCGCAGAGCCCACCTCACTGACAAAAGGCTAAGGAGGAAAAACCCAACACCCAACCCCAACCAACCAATTTTCCCCTGCAGCTGCTGCAACCGTGTCTGCCTGTCCCGCATCGGACTTGTCAGCCACAAACGAGCCTGCAGCTGACGTGGACTTTTACCCCCTCCATAAATCTTCGTCCGCGAAGTCAAGCCAAAGAAGAAGATGTTAATGTACAAACTCCTTACAGATAGCGCTGGATTCGAACACAAGTTGCTGGTGCTGTAATAGTATTCCGCTAACCACAGCGCTAACAGTGCCACCCTTTTATTGCCAAGTAATAAAACAGAAAATATATTACATGAAATTTCTTTTAGACAGCTGCATGGCAGACAAAGAGTTGCCATTAGTATTGTCCGCCACCCCTTACATTAAGAAAAAGAAAGACCCTTCAGAGTTGCTGAGTGTCTGTTGAATAAATATTTGATTTAAAAGTCATATCAAAAATAGAAAAATAAAAGCTGGTTAAAAAAATCCAAGAAAGGTAGGTGAATTTTAATTTAAAAAAAAGAAATTAGCTTGGAAATTGTATTCTAAAACAGATTTTTATACAGTTGATTCCAATGGAATGGCAAAGTCTGCATGAGTTTATGCTTACACAGTGAATAGACACATGCAGAATAACTTCCTGCTGAGAGTTTAAAGAACAATGTAATGAATACACCAGGATGCTCAAATTTAAACAGTTCACTCTCTCGCTACATCCATTTTTGCTTTAAAAGAAACTCCATCAGTGGTTCTTAAAGCATCTGTATGGAAACAGAGTTTGTATGTTCTCCCCATGACCGGTGAGGGTTTTCTTTGGGTACTCCAGTTTCCTCCCACCCTCCAAAAAATAAGGGCTTGGGAAGATGATTGGGTGTAATTGGGCAAGAGAGGCATTCTACCATGCTATCATTAAAGTAAATTTAAAATCTGGTCATTTGAGTCCATCCTGCCAATGACTGTGCAGACCAGGAAATCAAGGAAAACACAAGATCCAAACCAAATCTTAATTTCCAACTATAGCATTCATTGAGTGACCAATTAAATGAAGCACGCTAACAATGTGAAACAAGCATGACCTTTTTCAGATTTACTGTCAAAGTACTTGCATGACATCACATACAGCCCTGAGATTCTCTTCTGCAGACAAGGCAGAATCACCACTTATTGGTCGTACAAATTTGGTCGTACAAAAAAAAACTGTACACAACGTATACATGTAAACAAATAAAGAACTGTAAACAGGTAACTAATGCAAACAAAATGACTGCAATATAGAATTTAAAAGTCAATTAAGTGTAGAAATAAGAATCCTTAAATGAGTCCCTGATTGAGTATGTTGTTGGTGTCTGGTGGTGGAGGGGTAGCAGCTGTTCCTAAACCTGGTGGTGCAAGTCTTGTGGCAACCTTTCCTGATGGCAGCAGCGAGAATAGAGTGTGTGCTGGGTGATTTGGATCCTTGATGATTGCTGCTGCTCTCTGTCAGTAGTGTTCCCTATAGATGTTCTCACTGGTGGGAAGGGATGTCCTGGGCTGTGACCATTACCTTTTGGAGGGTTTTATGCTCAGGGGTATTGGTGTCCCAGACCAGACCATGATGGAGCTAGTCAATACACTTTCCTCCACATATATGTAGAAATTTTCCAGGGTTTATGGTGTCATGCCAAACCTCTGTAAACTCCTAAAGAAGTAGCCATTCTGACTGTTACGAACCGTGCGTACCGAGCAGCAATAGACAATGAACCAGACAGTGTTTAATTTTAAAACATTAATTTTATTTCTTACTCTAAAGCTATAGTTTTAACTCTTAAACTATCCTCATCACTAAATCTATCCCCAGCTATGCGCAAATATCTAGTGTATGTGTGTGATATACCCAAACCATTACAGTCCAGGCAAAAATCTAGAAAGTTACTTCAAAGTTCAGTCTTTCAAATTCAGTGTTGAAATTTGACACCCAGAATTACTGTTGAACTGAAGTTATAGCTACTACAGACTCCCGAATTCTTGCTTTGCCTTTGAAGAAATGTCCACCCTCATGAGCTGTGGACACAACACTCCTGGTCCTTTTGTAGTCAAGACTCGAACTGAGCGGCCTCCACGAAGCTTCCAGGACCCTGGCACTGGTCTCTCTAAGTAACTTTACCGCTAGTCACACTTAAAATGAAGCAGTTTCTCCGAATGACCTTCACTGTTAGTCACAATCAAAATGAAGCCCTTTGCTTCCCAAAATACCTTCTTGGCACACGCCAACCCACCAAAAAGGCCCAGACATTCACAGAACATGCTTTGCTCTGAATTCCACCAAAAATGGCTAGCCAAAAGAGCTGCTTCAAAAAGCTGCTTTCTCTTCAGCAGTCAGAATGGTTCTCCCCTTGCAAAATCACCGAGTCTTTGCAAATGTATTGAATTCTGGAACAGACTGTGATAAACCTTCCCTCCGTTCTTCCAATGTATTGAATTATCACTTGTCTTGTGTTGTGATGGTGGTGGTGTAAAATGTTAAATGTGACTATTCAGTTCCTCCTGTCTATACTATCCCTTACTGTGATAATCCCATTTTACTCAAGCAGTAGGCTCATAATAACGTGCATTCTTCCAATGCTATTAATGTGTTTGATCCAGGAAAGATCCTCCAAGATAGTGACTCCCAAGAACTTAAATTTGTTCACCCTCTCCAATGATCAGTGGATTGCATACCTCTGGCTTTCCCTTCCTGTAGTCAACAATCAGCTCCTTAGTTATGGTGGCATTGAGTGCAAGTTTGTTGTTGGTGCACCATTCAACAATGTTTTCAATCTCCGTCCCATATGCTGACTCATCACCTTTCTTTATCCAATGCACTACCATGGTATTGTCAGCAGATTTGTAGATGCCGCCAAGCCACACAGTCATCGATGTAAAATGAGTGGACCAGGGGTCTCAGAACACAGATCTGTGGTGCTCCAGTAATGATGGAGATTGTGGAAGAGATGTTCTTACCAATCTTCACTGATTGTGGCCTGGAGGTGAGAAAATCCACGATCCAATTACACAATCGGATGTTGAATACCAGGTCTTGGAGTTTGCTGATCTTTTAAAGAACTGATTGTATTCACTTCAGAACTACAGTCCAGACACCTGAAAATTATGTAACAACCCTTTTTAAAAAAAGGCACAATGCAAATATTTTATGTGTCCATTAACTGACTTCATTGTTATAAAAACTGTGCTCATATCAAGTCCATTAGGGTCTTCATTATGAAGTGTCTTGTTCAGAATCAGAATTTATTGTCACAAAATGTGTGGCTTTGCAGCAGCCTCACAGTGTACACATTTCCAAAATTCACAGTTCAAAATAAGTAAAATAGTGAAAGAAAAAGACAAAGCAAAGTAGTGTCTGTGGTTCATTGTTCATTCAGGAATCTGATGGCAGCGGGGAAGAAGCTGTCCTTGTCCCGCTGAGTGCTCGCCTTCAGGCTCCTCTACCTTTTTCCCAATAGTAGTAGAGTGAAGAGGGCATGGCCTAGGTGGTAGGGGTCCTTGAGGATAGAGGTTGCTTTCTTAAGACACCTCTTGTAGATGTCCTCAATGGAGTGAAGATTGCTGCCCGTAATGTTGCTGGCCAAGTTTTGTTTCCTGCCCTGAGTGTTGACATCTCCATACCACAGTGATGCAACCAGCCAGAAGGCTCTCCTGTAGACGTTTTTGAGTCTTTGGTGACGTACCAAATCTCCTCACCCACCTCACAATTTATTGCCACTGATGAGCCTTCTTCATGATTGTATCGATATGGAGACTCCAGGTCAGATCTTCAGAGATGTTGACACCCAGGAATTTAAAGTTCTTGACCCTCTCCACTGCTGACCCTTCGATGAGGACTGGTTCATATTCTCCCGATTTCCTCCTGAAGTGAGATTTTACTAAAAATAGTTGGCCTCCAGTAAGACATGCCATCAGTATCAAGCCATTCGACCCATCAATCTTCTCAGCCATGATTTCGGCCACCAAAGAACTGAGCACCTAATTTCAGGGATCTACATGTTCAAAGGGAACTTTTACTATTTGATATAAGGTGAAGAACAAAGTATCCCGTTACTTTGCCTTTCACTCAGCACTGTTCATTGACTATTTCTTAAATAACTTTACAGCACACATCTTAGCGCAATTCGATCTAGGGAGATGAGAGATATAGTTGAAACAAAATTAAATCCCTCAATTTAATTTGGATTTTCACCTAAAACTGGTGCATTTTATTCCTCATATTGTGGCAGTTCAGAGCAGTATTGAATATTGCTGAACTGGTTCCCAATTTACCACCGAAAAGATTCAAACACTAGCATACCAGTTACAACCTACGCTGCAACAACTTATCAAGACAATCTTCAAAACAACCCCCCTACCCCTATGATTTGCAATTCTGAGAAAGACAAGGATAGTTAAACGAACAGGAATATTACCACAAATCATTCTTATTTATGGAAAGATATCATTGTGTTCCTTCTACAGTAAAATCCTTATTGAAATCCAGAATTCAACCAACTGGGTGAAAAAAATTCGTGGAAAATAAATTGGTATAAAATACGGAAGTTTAAAACTGGCATCCCCCAGCGGTCACTTTGCCAATTACACAACATGCAATCTCAAGCAATCACCTGTCTGGCATCTAACAATCTCCATGGGTGCTGAATACGGGAGGGTTTTATTGCACATGGCAATTTCAAAATCCTGGAACTCCCTGCCAACAAAAGGCTGGGAGTACTGTAATTTACAGGTTGTTGCAGTTCAAGGTGACAGCTCACCAATACCTTCTCAAGGACAATTAGAAATGGTCAATGAATGCTGAATCCGTTAACAATGTCAACATCCCAAAAATGAATTCTAAAAAGTGCTGCATTGTTGGAGCAGCCATCTTTCAGATGATACATTAAATATTACCACAGGGCCTATGATACAAAGAGCACATTGCTGGCTGTAGATCATTTGAGACACTCCAAGGTTGTGGCATGTTCTATATAAAATGTAGGATAGAATATGCAGGGAAATATTTTGAAAAGACAAACCCACACACTGCTTGAAAATGATGTGAAGTTGATTCAAAAGAGCTGAATATGTATCTAAAAGTTGAGAGCCATTCAGCATTCTGGGAAAATATCAGAAACACATGATTAAGTGAATAACTTTGTCAAAGAGCCAGAACAGGCCTAATGGACCAAAAAGTGTTTTTTTGTGTGATATATCACTCTTACGGTAGTTATGGATGTAAATTTTGCATGCTGGAATTTCCCAAACTTTCTTTTATTCCCATTTCATTGTATCATGCCTATAGTTGTACATGTTAAGGGTAGAAAGGACTTTTTTTAAAATACAGTAGTAATCTTCCTGTGGCAGAAAAATATGGTGCTTTGGCACCATCTACTGGTCAGAATCCGTGTAACCAGACATTAATGAAACCCAGTGACAAAGAATGCATTTTGACGAAACTACTTAATTTATTATTTTACTTGCCTTAAGCAATGTAAAATTGACTCCTCCTGTTGGAAGCTTTAACCAATGGATGGTAACATTAGAAGATTACAAGCAGCAAACTTGTTAATTTTATAGTCAATTCCAATTTCCAACTGATTTTTTCATGCATTTGTTCATTATTAAGTACGAAAATTACAATTTTTTAAAAAAACATTCAATTTGCTTTACTCCTGGATGTACTTCGACCTCCTGTATCACTATTTAATCAGAGTTAATTATAACTTAAAACAAGGCAATTTTTTAACAGCGATTTACTGACCTAATAGCAATGAATGACCAAAGAATTGCTCAACACTTACCATCCAAGACTCTCACTTTCACAAAACTACATTTATTTACATGTATAGATGAAATACTTGTCCTGCTTATGCATGTTATGTGCGTTATGTCTGGTTATGTATCTGCTTTTATTTTTGCACCAAGGACTGAGAACACTGTTTTGTCAAGCCATACTATTCCGATTACAATAAACTTGACTTGATTAAATGGATTTTTACAAAAAACAGTCTGAACTTCCACAAGTCAACTGAATTTTTTTAAACTTTCATTCATAGCATGCGAGAAACCCATTTATTGTTTAATCTTGATAGTCCTGGTGAAGACTGTGCCAAGCCTCTTCTCAAACTGGTGCAGTATGCATGATAAATGTACCCTCACTGTGCTGCAGGATTGAGCATTCAGTCAAATCAACACCAGTTTTGCAATTCCAAGTGAGAAACTGCAGATGATAGAATCTTAAGTGAATGAAGAGAGGATGGAGAGACTCGGCAGGTCAGGCAAAATCAATAGAAATAGGGAAGGATGTAGGTGGGATAGAAGGTGGGAGGGGGGGCGGGGGCAAGAGAACGGCGAGGGTGCGGGGGCAAGAGAACGGCGAGAGTGCGTGGGCAAGAGAACGGCGAGAGTGCGTGGGCAAGAGAACGGCGAGGGTGCGGGGGCAAGAGAACGGCGAGGGTGCGGGGGCAAGAGAACTGTGAGAAAGAAAACTGAGCATGGGAGCAGATAAAGAAATAGAACAGTCAACCATGTAGAGATGTGGGTGGGGGGTTTACCTAAAACTGCAAAATTAAATGTTCATGCAAATGGATTTAAGGCTGTCCCGGAGGAATATGACTGGATCTTCATGCTTAAGTTTAGCCTCACCATGACAATAGATGAGGTTGAGGACAGACCTGTCTATCAGGGGGAATAAAATGGCTGGCAACTGGGGAGCTACAGGGTACAGGTGTTCGGAAAATCCCTGGTTCCTTTAAGATTTTATTCTGAACAACTTTATATTCACGTGTAAATGTCGACACACTCCCCCTCTCCCCCCCCCCCTCCAGTTTTGGACCAAAAGTCTGGTAATTTCCATTTATCACATCTAAAATTCTACCCCTCTACTTTTAGTGCCAGCTGCCTGTGCTCTGGATCTCTCGTTTCCTGAACCACGGACTCTTGCCCAAGCCACCATTCCGTTTGAGTTCACGCCTTGATTGAAGACTTACCACCCAGTCCCAGCCTCCTATCAGAACGCCTTCTTTCTTCTTCTTTGGCTTGGCTTCGCGGACGAAGATTTATGGAGGGGGTAAAAGTCAACGTCAGCTGCAGGCTCGATTGTGGCTGACAAGTCCGATGCGGGACAGGCAGACACGGTTGCAGTGGTTGCAGGGGAAAATTGGTTGGTTGGGGTTGGGTGTTGGGTTTTTCCTCCTTTGTCTTTTGTCAGTGAGGTGGGCTCTGCGGTCTTCTTCAAAGGAGGTTGCTGCCCGCCGAACTGTGAGGCGCCAAGATGCATGGTTTGAGGCGATATCAGCCCACTGGCGGTGAATGCAGGTACTTAATGCAGTCAAAAGTAGTATGCATGTAGTAGCTGAGCTCCCTAAATTTTACCCTAAAAATTGATCCCAAAATTCTACAATTGCATATATATAGTTAAAAAACTGGTGCAAAAAAAACACACACACACACACTCCTGGAAGGACTCAGAGTCAAGCACCAGAGATCCTTGTCCGAAAGACTTTAGGGATGATTGCCAGTATGAAGAGTTGAGAGGGAGGGGTGGGGCAAGGTCTCATAGTGGGTCAAGGCAAGGAGTTGATTAACAGACTGGTAGCTGAGAAAGATAAACTAAAATTCTGATATCTACGTAAGAAGATCACCTATTAACAAAATTCAGTAGTAAAACAGCAGATGTTGAAACACTTACTCAGTGTGACCCTGAAAAACATTCACTGAGTGGATTGCCGGGTCTCGAAAATCCCAGAGACGAAAAGTGGTGTCACGTGATGATGTTACCACAAGGCGCTGAGTGGGGTGCGTACAGCAATGAGTCAACTCTTGGTCATGGCCTGACAAGGAAGGAAAAGCAACATAAAATATGCTCTTAATTTATTTTATTTTTTAAACAAGTCGAACAAATTTATTTGTGTTAGTTTTCAAATTTTGAGCAAGACACGGCCTCTTGTCTGGAAGTGCCTTTGGAAGATGCTGATGGGAATTATCCACATAAAAACAGAATTTACTGCAAGCATTCAGCAGGGGAGGTTGGATCTGTGGATGGAGAAACAGTTAAAAATTGAGACTTTTCATCAGAAAGAGAAAAATATTTAGTTTTCATTAAGAGATACGAGTGAAAGGAAGGATGGAACAGAGAGAACATCTCAGATAGGGTGAGAGAAAAAAGCATAAATGGAAGTTACAGTAACAGATAAGAGCACAGTATCTCACTTCCTTGTCTGTGTAATGTGTTATTAATAGCAAGGCTGTGGGAGATGCCCAACAGTTTAGACCAGGGGTGTCAAACTCAAATTCACGGAGGGCCAAAATTAAAAACTTGGACGAAGTCGAGGGCCGAACTAAATATTTATTGAAAATTTTCAACAACATCTGTATGTTTTCTCTTCTTTCAACATATGTAATGTTAAACTTTAGGATATAACTTTAGGAGGATAATGTTACAGGTCAGGAGTAGGTAGCTCAAGTTCACCCTTTGCTTGACCTGAGGGAAACATATTTGGTCCCTGTGGAGACTCCTCAGGCTCTAGGCCTCTATTCACCCTCGACCCACCATCCCTCTACCTGACCAGTCCTTTACCCAACCTCTACTCACCCCTCACTCCACTCGCTCTGCCTCTACCCACCCCATCCTATACACGCCCTTCTACTGCCTCTCCCCTCAATCTGTTCCTCCCTTTACCCGTCTCTCACCCTCTAATCACCCCTCCCCTACTCGCCCTGCCCCTCCCATTTTACCTCTTCCCTATCCACCCCTCCTTCTATCATCCCTCCCTCTAACTGCCCCACGCACCACCATAACTTCCCCTGCCCATTACTCCTCACCTACACCCTCTGCCCACCCCTGCTTACCCACCCACTCAGGCCCAGCGCGCTGCCGATCAGCCTTTGCGGACAGCCACCATCTCTCTCTTCACGTACAGGGCCAAATCAGCCGTCCCTGGGGTTCGCGCGGGTGCAAGCGCTGAAGGCCGTGGCAACCGGGAGAAGTGCACTCGCGCTGTGAAAGGGCCGTCTGGTGCCAGTCGCTCGGGGCTCCTGCTGCCCGGGGGCCGTGCGCAGCCTGCCATGCCCGTCGCGCCAACAGGAAATCCGCCGCACCGCTCGACAGGTGGGAGAAGTGACTGGTTGTGCGGGGAGCCTTCCAACCGGCTTGCCGGCTGATGACATCGACAGACTTCTCATGTTACAATTTCTCATGTTACAATGGGGAAGGATGTGCAATGAAGGGGGAGGATGGTGGGGGTGACATTACCAAAAAACAGCATCGGCTCTCGCTGCAGGGCGGGCCACCTCTAATACATTTTTGAAATGATCTTGCGGGCCAAATATAATTATATCGCGGGCCAAATTTGGCCCGCGGGCCAGAGTTTGACATGTGTGGCTTAGACTATGCTAGTGGAGAAAGAAAACTGAGCCAAAATAACAGCAGGCAAGAATGGTCGGTTCTGAACCAGACAATGAGCAACCAGAAGGTGGATACTCAGTATCCACGACTAAGTCCTGAAGCTGAAGTGCGCCCACACAGATGAATTATTGCTCTTTGTTAGGCCTTGTTGCAACAGTGCAGGAGGTCACAGACGTCAGAGTGGGTTGGTGAACTGAAATGATAAGGAACTAGAAGCGCAGGATCACCACTGTGAAGTGAATGCAGGCACTCTGCAATGCAATCACTCAATCTAGGTTTGATTTCTGCAATGTGGAAGCAACCACTAAATGTGGAATGCAGTTCTAGATTGTAAAGGATTCAAATACTAACTTCCAAAATATGTGGGGTGTGGCGGTCCACCACTGTGGAGATCGAGCCGGCACATCGCACGATAGTAAACAGCAGTATAACACACTGTAACGTGTCCCTAACACAGCGATCTGGCGCGGTTGAAAACTAGAGCAGTACAAGGCCAGCGCTAACAGATCAAAAACAGGGTATTCACATGCAAGAATGTTCCTTCCTCCTATTGTCAGCCAATCAAACAAATGGCGGGAACTCGAAATGTATAAAAGGAGCCTTTCCAGCCTTAATAAATCTCAGATCTTATCCTCCCATACTGCGAGTATGTGTATTTCTTTGTAGCAGTCGACTACAAGGGCCCATTTACGATTAGCATAACCTAGTGGATGAGGGTGTTTAGATGTTTTGGTGTTGTGCTGTCTGGTTCCGGGTTGGTGTCAATTGATTCCCACGTCTTTTCTTTTAATCTTGCTCCGTGGTTAGGGTTTTGATTTTTAATGTAAACATTAATAAAATTATTACAGAAGGGAATTGTAAACCTTTGTTGTTAAATCTTATTTTCTTATTATTGTGGTCTGAATTTCTTATGACAATATTATATGATTTGTTTTTCCAAATCTTGTCGCGCATTGTATAATTGTACAGTTCAATTGTCTATATTGTAAAACACCAGAAAAATATTTTAAAAAGAAAGAAAAGGATGGGATTGCTTCTTGATATGAAGAGACTGCTTTGATCTCTGGATGGTGGGGCGAGAAGGAATTAAATAATAAACATTTCATCTCCAACCCTCGCAGAGGGTGCAAAGGGAACTGAAAGTGGAGCAAAGGGAAAGGTTAGTCTAGTGACGTACTCTTGTGGAGCTGGCAGAAATGGCAAAGAGTAATCCACTGAATGCAGGTTTTGCTGGGATGGAAGGTGAGGACTGGGCGAATCCTGTCGTGGAGGAGAGGGCAGTGACAGCAGAGTTGTGGGAAATAGATCGATGAGGTCAAGGATTCTGTCCACTAAACCTGACAAGTTCAGAAAGGAGGAACATTTCAGACAGGAAATATTGACAGCAGTCTTAGATGCAGATATAAAAAAATAGAAAATGATGAAAGAAAACAAGTCAAGCAGCATCTGCAGGGAAGGAGCAAATAACCTTTCATGCCCAGGTCCATTCAGAGCTGAGAAAGGTTACCTGACCTACTGAGTTATTTCAGTATTTTCTTTTGTTATTTCAGATTTCAAACTGATTTTCAACAGTTTCCAACTTGGCCCACATTACCCTTGCCAAGCAGCATGCAGGAATACTGCAGATTTTTAGAAAATAGAACATAAAACACCACAACACAGTGCAGGATCTTCGGCCCTCAATGTTGTGCTGACCTATATTTCTGCTATTAAAAAAAACTAAACCCTTCATATCTCATTACCCTCTATTTTTCTTATATCTATGTGCCTAAGAGTCTCTGAAATGCCCCTCATGTTTCAACCGACACCACCACCCCTGGTAAGGCATTCACAACTCTGTGTAAAAGTCATACCCCTGTTGTCTCCCCTAAACTTTCCTCCCTTCACTTTGAAGAGATTTCCCCTGGAGTTTGCTACTCATGCCCTGGAAAAATGGCACTAATATTCACCTTATCTATGCCTCTCAGAATCTTGGAGACCTCTATTTGCTCCAAAGAGAAAAGTCCTAGATGCTAACCTTGCCTCATAAGACTGACTTTTCAATCCAGGCAACATCCTGGGAAATCTCCTCCGCACCCTTTCCATAGATTTTTCTTTGCTATGTTTATCTTGCTAAGTTTCTCCAGCATTGTTTGCATTTCAACCACAGTGGCTACAAGCCTTCTAAACTATCCTATCAAACTGTGTGGCAATCTTGAGCGAATATCCCTGTTTCTCCACAGTGTAAAGTATTCGACCATTAACCCTGTACTCAGCCTTCTGGTTTGACCTTCCAAAATGCATTACCACACACTTCTCTGGATTGAACTCCATCTGCCACTTTTCCGGCCAACTCTTTTTTCAGCCTACAACAACCTTTAGAACTATCCAGAACTCCTCCAACTTACTGACCCATCCTTCTGCTTCTTCATCTAGGTAGTTTATAAAAATCACAAGAGTTGGGGGTCGCAGAACTCCACTTGTCACTACAGGCAAGATACTTTCCTTCCACTACAATTCTGCTTTCTACATGCACGCCAATTTTTAAATCCACACTGCTAAGATTCCATGACTTCCTGAACAAGTCTCTCATGGGGGGAATTTGTCATCTGCCTGACTAAAATCCATGTAGACCACATCCACTGCCCTACCTTCATCAGTTTCTATTGTTACCTCCTCAAAAAACTCAATTAGGCTTTTGTTAACTAAATTACATGCAAAAGATAAAAGACAAAGGAATTCTGCAAGAGAGCAACTATATGGCAAATAAGGTCTAATTAAAAAAAAATCCACATTAGAACCTGCCAGACACTGGGAAGGATGATTTTTAAAAGCAAAATCACACAAAAAAGGTATTAAATAGCTTCAGACTTCCAAATATTACATGATCTATATGCCTCCCAGACATCAGGTTGCAGATACTGAAAATGCAAACTGCACAGCATCCCCCTCAAGAGGCATTGTATAATTCTGTTTGAGGTAATGAATGGAAATAGCCGTAAGCACCCCCGTTTACTGGGGTTTCATGGTGCAGTGAATCCCACGCCACATGTCAAACCTCAGCCTACTTTTTTCCCACAGGGCCAACCCACAACAACACACCAAATGAGTTGCTGAGGAATGATTGTCAGATCATGAATAAACATGACTAATAATTCCATAATAATCAAATTGTTGAAAATCCAAATGTTGCTGTTTCTGATTGCTCCTGCATACATATGGATTTTGAGGTGAGGGCAAAAATAAAGAGGATACTCACAGCAGAAATATCTCAACATAGAGAGAGGAGCGAAACGGTAATTGCATTTCTATCCTTGTTACTGACCTACCTGTGAGTTGCACCAGTTACAGAAAGCAGATAAAGATTTTACGCGTCTTTTAGAACATCAGTAAATGCAAAAGGAAATTGTAAAATGAACTCTACATAAAATACTGAACTTAATGTATTTTAGTAATTTTGACAATTTGTGCAGCAAGATTTCTTAAGTTCTACATCCCGCCTTTGTGAAATTATTGACAGTGTCCCGCACCAAAAATATACACTCTATTTCTGTTTTTATTGTAATCCCATGAATAGTGTAGGTTTTTTTGTTTAAGTGAAGAAACATGTACTACTAGAAGTATAATACTTGAAGTTTACTATCTTACTCATACCTGTCAGAGAATGCACCAACTCTGATGTTTCCACGTCGTACAGGTTTGCAGTCCTGTCCCAGGATGCAGTGACCACCTGCTTGCCTCCTACTAACCAGTCAGCTGCTATGACCACACCCTGATGACTTTTAAGTGTTGTTGATGGAACTCTGATTGTTGGACTTTCATTTGAACCCTCAGCATCTCCATCTGTTTCATCTTTGTCCGAGAAATCAACTTCTTCTTCTCCAGACATCTGCTATGACGTGATAAGGATACAACTAGCAAATCAGAATTTATTGTCATGAACAGGTCACAAAATTCATTGTTTTGTGGCAGCATCTCAGAGCGAACTATTAGATAAACTACATTATAAAATAAATAAAAATTGTGCAAGAAAAAGAAAAAGGTTAAAGCAGTGTATTATCTATGGTTCATTGCTCATTCAGAAATATAATGTGGGATCCATGCATCAGCAGTCACACCCTTGTATCCGACAGATATTAAAACAATTAGCCAAATGAGACAACTATATAAAGAATTAAATTTCCTGGTACTGAGTGCTTCACTACTTGTACCGGGCATTGGAATCCAGATGTTATTTTGCTACAAACTGTATTATTGGGATATGGAGGATATTGTATCTCCCCATGAAATTCCACTTGATCTTTTGGACTCTATAATGATTATCAGAAGCAGGCTTTACACTCCCAATGAGATGGTGCAGATAATAAAGATTCATGCACAGATTGAAAGCATCACTGAGGATGCTTTGCTTCACTTGGAGGAAATTGGCACAAAGACAACCCTCAGGTATTCTGTGCATCTCCTAACCCCTGTTATCAAAGATCAATGGGAAAGAAGACCTTGAGAAAGAGTACATGGAAGAAATAAGTGAATTTTTCTTCAGTGCTAAGTCACTGGCTGAAGTCCTTGCTGAATGCCAAGCACATGAAAATGACAAGTGTGTAATCGAAGTCATGAATGGTGCTGATTTATGGAATTGCTGAGGGAATCCACAACGAGGTCATCAGAGTTTGCAAAAAGGAGACACCAAGGACAGAAGTTGTCAAAATTATTTGCTTGTTACATAAAATATTTTTTTAAAAAGGGAAAAAAAGATTCATTTTCCTGATATGCAGAATACAATTTCAATGAATTTCTATTGCCATTTCTATCAGGATCACCCAATTTGGTTAATGCAAAAGTGAGCAAAACATTTACAAATATACAAATGTAGTCTACTCCTTGATGAAGGGCTCAGGCCCACAATGTTGCTGATGTATCTTCACCTTTGCTACATAAAGGCACTGTGTGACCTGCTGAGTTTCTCCAGCACTTGTGTATTTTTTCACTTAACCACGGTGTCAACAAAATCTTATGTTTTACCCCGAGTCTACTCCTTAAACTTTAACATCTTTCTAGAACTCAAAATTGATCCAACAATTTTAAATGGGAATTCAGTTGTAATCAATTAAGCAACTTAGAATTTGGGAAGGTTGATAATATTAGCAATATCATACTCATCTCAAGATCAAAGAACCAGTTAAAAAAGTATTGGGCTAAGCTGGGGGAGATTACTTTAAAAAAAAACCATGAATAAGATTAAAGGGCCTCAGAGAAGCTAACAAAACAGAGAGGTCACAGATTTAAAGAATACAGTAGTTGGATTAGAAAATGTTAAAAACCTTTTTGCCCCTCAGAGTGGTGGGAGTGTAGCACTTACTAGATGATGGAAAAAAATGTTGCAGCTTTTATAAAGTAATTGCATGCGATTGGTTTGGACTATGCACTTGGACTTTGGTACAATTTAAACCGCTTCTTTATGCTTGGCATGGAGACGGGGACTGAGTGATCTTCCTACTCTTAAATTTCAGTGATATTTGTAATTCATTCATCCATTTAAAACATAATCTTCACATTTGTGAAGATGATAACCTTAGTAACAATATGTTAATGAGGCAGAGATGCCTCGTAGATCCAGTGACCAAGGTTCAATATGACCACCAGTTGTGCCACATCCTCCCGATGATCAAGTTTCCGGCTGATGCCCCAGTTTCCTCCATAATCCCAAAGCTCTCTGGTAGGTTTGCTCATTAGCCACTGTCCATTGCCCCTGCTGGGTAGGAAAATGACAGAATCTGGAAGGAGCAGACAAGAATTTGGGAAGAATTTTAAAAATTGGTCCTTGCAGGATTCGTATTAATGGTGACTGGTGGACAGCACGGTTTCCGTGCTACATTATGATTAACAAATGTTGAAATCTATACATCTTGTGGAACTTGAAGTCAGGATTCAAATGAGGGCATCCCTCTAACAATCTCTTTGGCTTGGCTTCGCGGACGAAGATTTATGGAGGGGGTAAATGTCCACATCAGCTGAAGGCTCGTTTGTGGCTGACAAGTCCGATGTGGGACAGGCAGACACGGTTGCAGCGGTTGCAGGGGAAAATTGGTTGGTTGGGGTTGGGTGTTGGGTTTTTCCTCCTTTGTCTTTTGTCAGTGAGGTGGGCTCTGCGGTCTTCTTCAAAGGAGGTTGCTGCCCGCTGAACTGTGAGGCGCCAAGATGCATGGTTTGAGGCGATATCAGCCCACTGGCGGTGGTCAATGTGGCAGGCACTAAGAGATTTCTTTAGGCAGTCCTTGTACCTCTTCTTTGGTGCACCTCTGTCACGGTGGCCAGTGGAGAGCTCGCCATATAACACGATCTTGGGAAGGCGATGGTCCTCCATTCTGGAGACGTGACCCACCCAGCGCAGCTGGATCTTCAGCAGCGTGGACTCGATGCTGTCGACCTCTGCCATCTCGAGTACTTCGATGTTAGGGATGAAGTCGTTCCAATGAATGTTGAGGATGGAGCGGAGACAACGCTGGTGGAAGCGTTCTAGGAGCCGTAGGTGATGCCGGTAGAGGACCCATGATTCGGAGCCGAACAGGAGTGTGGGTATGGCAACGGCTCTGTATACGCTTATCTTTGTGAGGTTTTTCAGTTGGTTGTTTTTCCAGACTCTTTTGTGTAGTCTTCCAAAGGTGCTATTTGCCTTGGCGAGTCTGTTGTCTATCTCGTTGTCGATCCTTGCATCTGATGAAATGGTGCAGCCGAGATAGGTAAACTGGTTGACCGTTTTGAGTTTTGTGTGCCCGATGGAGATGTGGGGGGGGTGGTAGTCATGGTGGGGAGCTGGCTGATGGAGGACCTCAGTTTTCTTCAGGCTGACTTCCAGGCCAAACATTTTGGCAGTTTCCGCAAAACAGGATGTCAAGCGCTGAAGAGCTGGCTCTGAATGGGCAACTAAAGCGGCATCGTCTGCAAAGAGTAGTTCACGGACATGTTTCTCTTGTGTTTTGGTGTGAGCTTGCAGGCGCCTCAGATTGAAGAAACTGCCATCCGTGCGGTACCGGATGTAAAAAGCATCTTCATTGTTGAGGTCTTTCATGGCTTGGTTCAGCATCATGCTGAAGATTGAAAAGAGGGTTAGTGCGAGAACGCAGCCTTGCTTCACGCCATTGTTAATGGAGAAGGGTTCAGAGAGCTCATTGCTGTATCTGACCCGACCTTGTTGGTTTTCGTGCAGTTGGATAACCATGTTGAGGAACTTTGGGGGGCATCCGATGCGCTCTAGTATTTGCCAAAGCCCTTTCCTGCTCACAGTGTCGAAGGCTTTGGTGAGGTCAACAAAGGTGATGTAGAGTCCTTTGTTTTGTTCTCTGCACTTTTCTTGGAGCTGTCTGAGGGCAAAGACCATGTCAGTAGTTCCTCTGTTTGCGCGAAAGCCGCACTGTGATTCTGGGAGAATATTCTCGGCGACACTAGGTATTATTCTATTTAGGAGAATCCTAGCGAAGATTTTGCCTGCAATGGAGAGCAGCGTGATTCCCCTGTAGTTTGAGCAGTCTGATTTCTCGCCTTTGTTGTTGTACAGGGTGATGATGATGGCATCACGAAGATCCTGAGGCAGTTTTCCTTGGTCCCAACAAAGCTTGAAAAACTCATGCAGTTTGACATGCAGAGTTTTGCCGCCAGCCTTCCAGACCTCTGGGGGGATTCCATCCATACCTGCTGCTTTGCCACTTTTCAGTTGTTCAATTGCCTTATATGTCTCTTCCCGGGTGAGGACCTCATCCAGCTCTAGCCTTAGGGGCTGTTGAGTGAGCTGGAGCAGGGTGGAATCTTGGACTGAGCGGTTGGCACTGAAAAGAGATTGGAAGTGTTCTGACCATCGGTTGAGGATGGAGATCTTGTCGCTGAGGAGGACTTTGCCGTCTGAGCTGCGCAGCGGGCTTTGGACTTGGGGTGAGGGGCCGTACACAGCCTTTAGAGCCTCGTAAAAACCCCTGAAGTCGCCAATGTCCACGCTGAGCTGGGTTCGCTTGGCGAGGCTAGTCCACCACTCATTTTGGATCTCCCGGAGTTTGCGCTGAAGATGGCTGCATGCGCGAAGGAAGGCTTGTTTCTTCTCTGGCCAGGATGGCTTTGTAACAATCTAGGGCGGTGCAATTAGCATAGTGGCTAGTGCAATGGTATTGCAGTGTCAGCGACCTGGGTTCGAATCCGGTGCTGTCTATAAGAACTTTGTTCATTCGCCCCGTGACGACGTGATTTTCCTCTGGACGCTCTGATTTCCGTACCAGGGTTGTAGGTTATTTGGGGTATTTGTGCATATTCATATTCATATTTCACAGACTGTTGATCAGCAAGGATTTGAAGGGTTTTAGCAGCAATGCAAATAGACTTTTTTTGACTAAAGGTTATTCATGAGATATGGGTAACACAGCCAAAAGCAGCATTTGTTGCCTAACCCTAATTGACATTACTTCCATGGTAGTGCATCAACAATTAATCTTCCACACTCCGTAAATGTGGTTTTAACAGTGTGGAAAGGTAAAAAGTTCCAGGATTTTTATCCAGTGTTGGAGGAATGAGTGTACAACTACATGGCATGGAGTGTGGAGGCACAATTAGCGGTGGTTTTGTTCCTATACCTCTTGTAGATTTGAGATATTGTCATAAGAAACCTTAGAAAGATGATGTTTCATTTTGCAGATGGCACACGCTGTACCAAACTAGTGGAGGGGTAAATGAATGCTTGGGACAACAGATGAAGTACTAATCACACAACTTATTTTGTCCTTGGGTTTAATTAATTATTATGGAGTCCTGTTTTAGGGAGTACTGATTATGGAACTTGAGCCAGTGAATGGGTAAATTTTAAGGTTTTATACCTGGGAACAACACTTTCTAGAATTTAGAAAAGTTTTGCAATTAACATCACCAAGAATATAATAATAAGTTCCCTACTAGACATCTAGATAAAAGGACATCTAGAAATGAAGAGTATAATTATGAATAGTCAACATGAATTTTGAAGGGTATTGCCTGAATTCTGATTTTAAAACAAACTCAAAAGCTAATCATTTTCCTCTCTCGCTATTTACCCTGTTCATTACCAGCACCAGCAACTCGGAGTTCAAATCTGGTGCTCTCTCTAAGGAGTTTGTATGTTCTCCCCATGTCTGCATTGGTTTACTCCAGGCACCTAGTTTCCTCCCACCCTTCCAAAACGTACCAGGGTTGTAAGTCAATTGGGCCGGAAGGGTCTGTGCCATGCTGCATGTCTTTAAATTTAAAAAAAAGATTTCTTCACGATATGAGGAGATGCATCAGATATCACTGAGAAGGGGGAACAACTAAATGTAGCAGGTTGCTCAGGATGGACAGGTGCCCAAAGAAATTCTGCAGCAAAATGCTGGAGATGAGTTGAGTCACCTCCTCCAGTCACATCAACCTGGTTTTCTGCAAAGCACGTCACCAAACAGTGAATGGCTTTTCTCTTGGTTTCAGATTTACCAGAAGTCCTTGATGTCACACTCAGTCAAACGTTGTTAATAGCCACTACCTTTGGAGTTTACATTTGGCCTGATGTTAAAATGCCCAAACCATTATCAATGAGCAAGTTACTGTGAAGTGTTTCTTCATGTCAGTCAATTACACCTGCAAATCACAGGTCAGTGATTGATGGGACAGTAATTTGCAAGGCTGATCATTCTGATACAGGTAACATCCCAGCAAGGTACCAGAACTAGGCTAGGTGTGTGGCTATATTTTTAACAGTACATCTGAATGGTTGAAGTAGTTTTGGAGTCTTTGCTGCTCACAACATGCTTAGCCACAAACTGATTTGCAGGGAAGTCAATATTTACTGGATGTAGGGTCACTTTGCTCCATCTATAGACATGTTGTATTATGTTAGAGATTCACCCTAACTTTAAGTATGATTGGACATGGCCTTTCTCATTTCTCATTGAACCAATAATGACACTATTCTCCTGGTCGACAATATCTCATGGATACTTCATTTCTCAGGTGAAGGTTGAGGTTTAGCTCAGCGATTGCTCCCTCAGATCCCTTCCCAACTCATTCCTTCAGAACTCGGCCAATGGGGTGCTGCCAAGCCACTTTTGGTGACTGACATTACAGTCTCCCACTCAAACTAAAGTGTTTCATCTCAGAAGAGTAGAAGAGTTCGGACTCCTCAATTGGAGGAAAATGGTAACCATCATTATTGGAGGAGTTTCCAGTGGAGCACACATTAAGAGTCATTATCACCCCAATGCATGCCGCGATTGATAATGGTCTGCCTCGCCATTGGGACAAGACACAATTCACCTGCTGCAGAAATGTTGACTACATTCAATACAAAATGGAAACTATACAATTATGAAAGAAAGTGCCGACTTCAAATCAATAACAACTAACATTTACTTGTTTCAGGTTTAAACATGCAAAATATTACTTACATTTGTGTCTATTACAGGTTGTGGGGTAGGCAGTTGTACTATGTAACGCCAGATATGAGCTGTCTGATCTCCTGATGCTTTAAGTACAAATAGAAAAGTCTAAGAAACTAGCCTATACTTGTTTCAGTAACAACTTTTATCATATTAAACTTCCAACTGTTTCTATTTTGCAGAAAGTAATCTGGAATGTGTGGCAAGTTCCTCTAAATCCATGTATTTTACTACTTTCAAAGAATACATGCTGAATGGTACTTCAAAAGCATCACACAAATTCGAATTCTTTTTTCAAATTTGTAAAACCAGATTTAGCAAGAGTGAAATATTATTGAAATATTGAAACTGGTAAGAAATATTTCTGCAAATATAGTTGACTTTCAGAAGAAGCCATACAGATCGACAATCATCAAGAGATCGCTGAAGTATTTCTTGGAAATTGAGTCATCAGTTCATTTGTTTCCATGGGCCATGGTCAACCAACTTTGCACTAATGCATCATCTGATGACACATGAATGGCTATCTTGAAGTAGATGAACATGTAGCTACATCATAACAAGTCCAAGTGTAAGAAATGATTAAATCTGTGAAAAATCTGCAATAACAGGCCCTCCTATTATTTACTTTATCGAGTGAAATTTTGCACTTCTCTACCTGGCAAAAAAAAAAAGAGGAAAAAAAAAAAATCAAAATAAAATCTTTCAGAATCTGGTTCTTTACCACTTGTTCGGACTATTTTTTCTGGCGTTGAGAACATGGGGAGAAACATTCAAACAACGCTTATGTTTGCATGACTGGCAATTTTGCACAAGTCAGTTCTGAATATAACCGTCAACTAAACATTACTTTGGTATCATGCTGCTCCCACCAACCATGAAGAACTTTTGGCCAAATACTTGCTTTTCAGGATTCTTAGTCAATTAGTCAATTGTATTATTTAAGAAAAGGTTGGACAGGTATATGGATGAGAAGAAGATGGAGGGTTATGGGCATTGTGCAGGGAGGTGGGACTAGAAAGGGGTGTTTGGTTCGGTGCGGACTAGAAGGGCCTAATGGCCTGTTTCCGTGCTGTAATTGTTATGTTATGTTAAGAATTAACAGAGGGGAATTCACATCCCAAAGTACCCAAAGTATTCCTCAGCTAAGGAAGGGAATAAAAGTTAAAGGTTTAACCTACTTTGCCTGCCTTGTTCTCAACAGTCCTTGGCTTTTGATTTCAGCTGTGCTATTATTTACAATGAGAACAGTGAAGGAGAATATTAAAAAGTTGCATGCCCTTATTCTGTATTTGGGTTTTGTTGGGAAAACATGATTTAACAAGGGATCTAGAATACAAATTTATACTGGTCTGGTCCTTCTACTGTATACAAGACAAAAGGAGGAGGCTTGTATACACTGTATACAAGTCAAATATTTGAAGTCAAATATTTGAAGCTAAGCATTTATCGTATTCAATACAGAAAACTTGTGTCTGTTATATTTTACCTATTCTTCAACATTGTGATGTTAAATAATCCACAGATTTACAGTGCAGTGCATCTAGAATTAACTACCTTTAGTGTCACCAGCTGAACAAATCTTTTCCATTTGATAGAACATTATCAACAATTCTGCATACTGTACCTGTGAGAGCTACCTGTTCTGAAGGATGGAACTTGATCGAGTTTACTGGAGAAAAGAAAAGGAAATGAAAGACAATTGTAACGGATTTACATTAATCTTTAACATTAAACTATATTTCTCATATGTTACAGATAATGTTATATTTTATAAAGTATATAGATATGTTTTGAAGGAGACATATTGTGACAGGTTTTTTTAAAGCTCACAAACACTTCAAAACAGATCTCATTTAAAATGCCAGAGCTCTGCTCAAGCCACACTGAGTGCCTTTGCACAAATTTTGAAGAATGCCTATCAAGACTTCACAAGAAGATGTTAATTGGACATGCTGTGGAATAATGGATTATTGTTTTGGAAAGCAACAGATGAATGAACTCAGAAGATTAGGTCCAGTGCTGCAGTCTGTCTGAATGCTAGGAAGTTCATGTAGTTTTGCCAGCAAAGAGATTCACACAGGTTTTTCTCAGTCAGCGAGAAAGTTTAAGGTCGACAGTTCAGCAGCAGCAGTTGGAACTGGAACATGACAAGCTGGCAAGCTTGTGGAAAAACCCCATTTTGAAGATGGGTTGTGAGTTCTTAGTTCAGCCTGTTCAAAGCCCTTGTGGTTCATACAAGAGGAGAGGACTGGCTGTATAATGTTTCACTTGAAATAAGGGAAACAGAAAAGGAACTCTATGGTAACCTGAAAGAAAGAGGTTATCATTTGGAAAACCCTGAGTGGGAAAGTTTCTTCAGCAAGACTCTGAAATGGCTGATTGGAAGAAATCAGTTTGTGTCCAACAAGCAACAAAATCCTTCCCTCTCTGAAAACTGACAAAAATCTTCCTGAGTGGTAACCATGCACCTTTCAAGCACCAAAGACTGGTGAAATACATAAATGTTAAATCCTTTGCACAGTATAAGAATTGCCTGCAACCAGTGAACTTGGAGGAGTGAGAAACAAAATTGGACTGTGAATTAAAGAACTTATATACACATTACAGTAGAAGGGGGTTAAGTAAGGTTAAGTTAAGTTAATAGTAATAAGTTAAAGTTTGATCCTGTTTTCATGTTTAAAGATAATTAAAATCAATTTTTGTTTAAGTAACCATTTGTTTTGGTGAATATCTATTACTGCTGCATCTTGGGGTCCTCTGGGCCCATAACATATAAAATTGTCTTAGTAAAGTAAATTGTAGAGTTAAAATATTGTTATTTGTATTCTAGTTAATTAATTAGCCCATAACATATAAAATTGTCTTAGTAAAGTAAATTGTAGAGTTAAAATATTGTTATTTGTATTTGAGTTAATTAGTTTGGGTGGTTACAGGGGCACAAAGACAACACATTAATATTTAAATCACACAAGGTTCTTTGAGATACAAGACAGAAGCCAGTTTGAGATGAAAATGGATGATGATTGAAGTTAGAGTAAAGAAGAACAAAAGTATTTATGATGGTTCTTGAGATATTGGAAACAATAGGTTTTAGTTCAGAAGCACCTGTATATATGCATGGCCATTTTAGTTCTGAGGAAAGCAGACTTCTCAGAGACATAGGTGGACTTAAATGCTTTTAGCACATGAATTTTAGCACATGTGAAAAGATCTTATGAGCTTCAAAGACAGAAATGATGTTGTCAATACCATGTGACATGAGAAATATATTATCCAAATGAAAGAGAAAGTTCAGTTCAGTTTGGAGTTTACAGAAGTCAAAACCCTGCGACACAGGGGTTGAAACTTGTGAAAGTCAGGGTTGAGTTACAGTAACCAGAATTGGTGCTGTTGTGTGTGTTACTCCTGGGAAAAGGGGAACACAGAATTAGTGGCTTTTAAAATAAGGAAGACCTCTTTGCTGTTTCTTTGGAAAAGAGGACAGATTTCTACTGGGTCTATTTTTGTTTGGCCATTTCGTTTAACCCTTGTCTGGTTTTGTGAATTCATTGTGGAAGAAAGTAGCCACATTATGAGTAAAGAGGCCTGAAGATATATTTAAAAGTGTTTTATAATTATTTCTGAACTGAAAATTTAAGACCTTCAAGCAAGACTAAAATAATGCTGAACATTTAAGGACTGACTTTTCAGTGTGGGACTTCAATTATACATGCACATATACATTTGCACATTTAGAGATAAGTAAGAAATGTTACGTTATTGATAGTTTAATAAAAACTAATATTTTGAATTTACCATTGTCTGGTGAATTTTCCATTGTTGTTCCTGTGTTAGTGCTAACAAAATCCCTTTAGTCCCATACAAAATTTAAGGGGGCTGTTGGTTCGTCACACAATCAGTGTGCAGGTAAATATATTACATAATGGGAGCAGTGCACTTTGTTGGAGGATTCTCATCCATTATTGATTTCTCCATGCTATGCACACCGAGAATAACTACCTTTCATGATTGTCTAAACACACGACTTGGAAATGGGCAAAGCAGTATCTTCTAAATTGTGGATAATCACTTTCCAAAACTTAAGATCAAGAGTTCAGTGTGATGAACCGGTGGCAATAAAAACCAGTCTGTAATATCACGTGCTAGGTTTCCAATGGTCCAAATATTAATTTTGCATCCAACTTTTAATTTGGATTATTTTCACTTTTTTTTCCCAATAAACCAAAGTCAAATAAACCTTTATTTCTTCTGATAAAATGCTAAGCAATTCTTGCACAAAAAAATGAAAAATGACTGGGTGAAAAAACTTACTTTCTCATTTAAGTATTAAAGAATTTTCACCGCTTTTATCTCAAAAGGTTTCAAGCTAAAGTAAGACAATTTATTTAGTCTATCACACTAAATTGTGATTTGCCTTGTTTTATACACGAGACGCAAATGATTTTTTTTAGGATAGCAAATCTAAAAATCCTCTCACCTGATCCTGCATGTCCCACATATTTCAAGAGGCATTTTCCTGTCTCAATACTCCACAACATGGCAGTATGATCTTTAAGGAAAAATATCAGATTTAAATCGAGAGAAACAAAAGAACACTTTTTTATGACCATAATTTTCAGGGCAAATAGACTATCAGTTACAGGTAAACAGGCAAAGACTTCAAATATTAGTAAACGTACAAAATACAAGTACAAAATGCAATTAACAAGTGGGAAAAAATATGCACAAAGGGCATTTAAAAAGGCAGCAAACCAGGTCAAAGGTAAGATCTATTTATTTATTTATTTTAAAAATTCATGCTATTCTAGACAGATTAGAATTAAAAAAATAACTATTCATCCCAAAAACTATAGAAAGTTTGAGTCTGTCTCCATAAAATGACACAGTGATCAGCAACAGTATTAAACATCAATTAATTGAGAACATAATTATTTCCTTTTACCTAACGAGTTAATGTGCCCAAAGAGACAGCCATCAAAATCCATACAGTTAGTTTTTCAATCATATGCTTCATCAACATGCTAGATTGTCCTGTATCTAAGTGGAATTCCTGGTGGAACACCACCCACCATAATCTGAGTCATCTCATGAAATTTGCTGCTAAATAAATAATAGTGGAACTGCCACTTTAATGAACTGAGAATGCAGCACTAATCTCATCTTGGATCGAACCCGAAGATTCTATTCACAGTTTATATCCTTTTGTTTCATCCAGAGGTTCTACCAAATAGGTCCAAAGATACCAAGATCTCTAGCTCCGGACGACTATAAACAATTCAGAAGCCCCATGCACTGGATGTTCAAAATCGAAGACATGGGTCTGGAAGATCTAAAGTAGAAGGTCCAGGAAACAATTCTTCAAAAACTTTCGGGGGAATATTTGAGGAATTGCATTAAACTAGGTCATTAATTTAGCACATTTAGTCCAGTTTGTTCATCAACACACTGTGTGCAATCTACAAATTTGATTCTACTTGCAACATAGGAGTTCATTGGGGATTAGAAAGAAGATTACAATAACAATACAGGAGTTGATGCAAGAAACAAACTTAACAAATATTATTGTGAAATTGAAAAGAATCACTGGAAAACAGTATTAAAGTCAGAGTTTACCAGCTGATGCTGTGCCCAGCACAACAGGCTGCAAGCGTGCAACACTGACATCCCAAATTCCATCCCTGTGTCCAATATACTCTTTCACCAGTTGGCAGACTGCTCTCGAAGTTGTTGTCTTAAAACTTGACACAATCTTTTTTTAAACAAAGAAATTGATCATTAAAATATTATGCACTGAGGTGGAAATTTTGTTTATTAAAAGAGCACAAAATTGAATTCCCTTCTCAGGTTAGGTTCAAAAAGCAACACTTGCCAGGTTAGTAACTCCACATTGATGCTCCCAGGAAGTTCCATAATGCTTGATAAATAATTTCAAACAGATTTGTGTGAAAAATAATTCTCAGAGTCTGGCAAAGGGTTTCTTCAAGGAAGTAATATTATTTAACAACTTCTGACATGTTCCAAACATACCTTCATTCAATAGCTGCAACTGAAATGATCAAGACAACAGCCACAGGTGTGAAAAGACCACCAGGGAGAATGTCAAAGAATAAATGTGGCCTTTCTGAGGTCCTTGCTGAGGTTATTAAAATTAAATGCACTATATGCAGATCTTGAAATTTCACATGAATATTTCTCCATTGCAAGTCTTGTAGTATGTGATGCCATTTGGACATATGCATTCAAAACAAATTTGGGAAGGAAATGGTCATGGTTTACAGCAAATTGGTCATTTGTGGCTGATGGATAAATTAAATGTGAAGGAAAGATGGCAGTAAAATATTTTGTTGCAATATCTAATTGACTGCATTGGTTTCGATAGTGAAAAACTGAATTTCCCTCAATTGCATACTGGTGAAATCCTGAAAAATCTGGATCCTTCACTTCCAACAGGTGCACACAAGCAATCCAATTTTCTTGCACCAACCCTCTTCCCCCATCAGCTTCAGTACTTGCTTCAGTAGTTTGCTAGTTATAATTGAATAGACCTCTGTCTTAGTTGAGAGACCCTCGTTTCTGATAATGTCTCTGGCCATGGGAGAGTAAAGGCTTGTCAATCACACATGACCAGTCAGGAAGAGATGTAAATAAAAGGATAACGAGAATAGAAGAAAGCAATGCTGGAACTAAAAGATGCAAAACAATGCAGTTACTAGAAATAGGAAATAAAAGATTATGCTGGAAATATAGAGATTAGGCAACATCTTTGGAGATAAATAAAAATTGGAGATAAGGTTACAGGTTGGCAACCTTGCATCAGGATTAGCCATTCCTCATGGAAGCAAGAAAAGCTGGTTATATGACATTGTTGCATTCAATATTAAGCCTCAAGGGTTAGACTATGTCCAGGAAGAAGATACTGTTCCTCAAGTTTATGAAATAAGGATTCAATGGATCAAGAGGCCAAAGGCAGAGGTTGGAGGGGATGGAGAATTAAAGGACAGAAAACTGGAATCTCATTTGCAGATGAAGAGGTGTTTCATAAAGACGTATTTGGTTCCAACCAATTTAGAGGAGATCACATTGCTCATATCAAATTTAAAGTCATGAAACTGAATGCTGAAAAACAAAAATGATAAAGGGGGTATTGTACTTCAGGCAACTTCACTGAAAAGTGCTGTGACAATTAGAGTGAGTACTACTGGGATGAAAGAATAGGTTAGGAAGTCATGGATGGAGCAGTCACTTCAGAGTGGGGCATGGTGAGAACAAGGGAAAATGTGGCATCATAGTGGAAGAGATAGGATGTGAACATTTGGATGCTCACATGAACGCCTATAGGCAGGATTCTAAGCGAGAGGGTAAAAGAGGAGGCAATCTATCTCCCTGTGGAATTCTCTCCAACAGAGCCAATGAGAGATGAAGTCATTAAATACATTCACGAAAAAGGTATTTGTATCCTTAATGTGAAAGGGGGGGGGGTCAATGGAAATGAAGAGAAGGCAGGAACCCTGCTCTACTAACTGTTCATCTATGAGTGTGTGTGTAGCTCAGTTGATGACAACCCCATCTGCAAATTCACTGACGATACCATGGTAGTGGGTGTACAAAAAAGGGTGATGAATCAGCATACGGGAGGGAGATTGAAAAAGAATGCAGCAATAACAACTCCATTTAATGTCACCAAAACCAAGGAGCTGATTGCTGTCTTCAGAAAGGGAAATCCAGAGGTGTATGATCCAGTGATCATTGGGGGAAATCAGATGTTGAGAAGGTGAACAAATTTAGGTTCTTGGGAGACACTAGCTTGGAGGATGTTTCCTGGCCACATCACACTAATGGCGTCATGAAGAAAGCTCGTCGGCACCTCTACTTCCTCAGGAGTTGGCGGAAATTGGTGTAACATCGGAAAGTCTGGCAAATTTCTACAGAAGTGTGGTGGAAAGTGTGCTGACTGGTTGTATCACGGTCTGGTATGGGGACACCAATAGCCCTAGCGTAAAGCCCGGCAAAAGGTAGGGGACAGAGCCCAGGACATCACAGGCAAAATCCTCCCCATCATCGAGAACATCTCCAAGGAATGCTGCCGTCAGAGAGCAGCAGCAATTATCAAGATCCACATCACCCAGCAAACTCTCTGTTCTTGCTGCTACAGGAAAGAGGTATAGGTATTACAAGGCTCGCTCCACCAGGTACAGGAACGGCTGCTGCTCCTCCACCATCAGACTCCTCAACAACAAACTCATTCAGGGACTCAGTAAAGGACTCTTGCACTTTATTGATTTTTTTTCTCTCTGCATTGTAGTTTGTTGTCATTTCTTTATTTGTTTACTTGTGAACATTGTGTACAGCTTTTTTTTTGCACTACCAATTAGTGGCAATTCTGCCTCGACTGCAGGGAAAAAAGAATCTCAAGGTTGTACGTGATGTACTCTGCGAGAAATCTGAAACAGTTACTGAAGTGGAAATGAGTTATGATGTGATGAATGGTGAAGTTTAGTCCTGCTCTTATTTTCTGCTGTTATTGCTGCAGCTGGATAATTGTACAGGTTACCGTTGAAGATAACCACAGGAAAAGCTCCCAGGCGCACTTCTTTTCCACTTTTATTAAGTAAGCTGCTGTGCAAAATACAACGTGGAAGCCTGAAGTATCATATAATAATTGCATTCTTTGAAAACTTTGTTTGGCCAGAACACTGAACATTCTTGTATGATCACAGTTCAATCAAGTTTCCTATTTTGCTCAGAAAGGGTTGGTCATTAAAAGCAGAGAAATGGAACTTCATTTATTGCACATGAAGAGATCAACAAACCATTCCACACAAGTTAGTGAAAATGCTATTGAGTGAAAAGCACACAATCTGAGCTCCACAGGCAAACATGAATTAATGTTGTTATTTTTTTATGGAACATAGAAAATAGGAGCAGAAAAGAGCATTCAAACCATCACGCCTCCTCCAGAATTCAATAGGATTATAGTTGATCATATGCCTGCAGTGCATTTTTCCTACTTTCTCTCCATATCCCTTGATGCCTATATCCATCGGGTCACATCCCTTTTGAATAGATCGAATGAACAACTTTTTGTAATAAGAGAGTTTCTCAAGATCACAAAATTATTCCTCATCTCAGCCCTAAATGACTTGCCTTTTATCCTTAGGTCAGGCTAGATTTTTTTTTTTAAATGCCGGCACTCCCGGAGCGACTGTAATGGCCGCGCTGCTGCTGGTACAGACCCAGGGAGCGTGGGGAGCAGAGATACAGCGCTCCCGCGGAGTCCAACTGCCCAGTCCGACTGCTGTCAGCTGCGTACAGATTTTAAATGGCCTGGTAAAGGAACCAACGGTAGTTTTATTTAAAATCTCTTGACCATGGGGTCTGCACCCAAGATGGCGGCGCCCATGATCAACAGCAGCTATGAGAGGTTGCTAACTCCAGGGAAGTGGAGGACTGGTGCAGGGCACCAGAAAACAGAGGACAAACTCCGTCTGAGAAGGAAAAGCAGCAGGGAAGATCCATGGGGGAACGGACCACAGAGGGGTTCTGTGTCTGGAGGACCCACACCGGCAGCGGGCTGTTGGTGACTCAAGGCAAGGAAGACACAGAGGCTGTGGGCTGCTGGAGACTGGCTTAAAATGGCTGAAGGCATACCAGGTATTGGAACCGGGATTCGAGAAGGTGCTCAGGGTACTGAAGGGTTCCTAATCATACTGGAGGTAGGGATCTGGGTTTGAATTGGACTCCTTGCAGCTGCAGAGGCTGGAGGTGAATCCATGGACACTTGGTGACTATGACTGGCCCTTTGCTTCTCTTTCTCTGACCGTAAGAGGCGCTTCAGGCAATTTCTGCCAACGATGAATCTGTCTGCCTTACAACAGACAAAAGCAATTTTGTGTAATATGACACTGTTTTTATTGCACGACAATAAATTGAATCTTGAATTGAATCTTGAGGTTCCCAACATCCAGAATATTCTTCCTGCATCTAACCTCTCTGGTCCTGTCAGTATCTCACATGTCTGAATGAGATCCATTCTCATTCTTCTAAATTCCAATGAGTACAACTCAAGTCTATCCATCTTTTCTTCATACATCTGACCAGCCATCCAAGAAATCATTCCGGTGAACTTTTGCTACAGTCCCTCATTAGCAAGAATGTCCTTCCTCGGATTAGAGAGTCAAAACTGAATACAATACCCAAGGTGTATCCTCACCAAAGTCCTGTACACTTGTAGTAAGAACTTCCTGCCTCCATATTCAAAATTACTTGCAATAAAGGCCAACATGCCATTTGCTTTCTTTGCCACCTGCTATACTCAAGTTCAAGTTTATTGTCACAAGTATGGAAAATGCAATGATATTCCAACCTTCGATGTCTGAGGCACTGCAACAGCCAGGACTCATTGCACCTGCCCTTTTCTTAATTTCTCACCACTCAGATCATATTCTGTCTTTTTAATAATTGCATCCAAAAGTGGATAACCTCACATTTATCAGCATTATATTGCATCTATAATACATCTGCCCATTCTCCCCATCTATCCTCATCACCCTGCAGCCTCTTAGAATTTAAGTTTGGTAGCAAATTTAATGGTTATTTTTGCAGTACACCAACTGGACCCTGATTTTCAATGTCTCAATTGTACATGCTATTAAATTAAACCCTTGAAAATGAAGATCAGAATAAGCTTTGAGTACTGCATCTACAGGTTGACCACAACTTACAATGAGGTTCGGTTCCGGGACTTGCATCCAAAGTCAAAATTATCATAAGCTGGGGTATACATGTACACAGAGTATTCTTCCTCATCTCTGCCAGCAGCCCAACGGGTGGCTGGGGCGTTCGGAGCTCAGATGCATGGGTGGCTGGGGGCATCAGGAGCTCGGATAAAAATTGCAACTCTCAATCGAAAGTACAGATTCTGATCATCGTAAGTTAGAAATATTGTAAGTCGGAACATTGTAAGTCGGGGTCTGTCTGTATATTGTCCTCTTTTTCATACAATTGCAGACTGATCAGTATTTCAGCACACTGCTGCACTAACATGACACTCCTATTCCACACAATTACTCCACAGGTCACACGAGCCAAGCTGTAGGTACGGTTGATTTTTGACACTTACAACTAGAGGAAATGGTAGGTGGACATGAGCCCTACTCAGGGAACATTAAACTGAAGACCTTGGGGTAAAATAAAAGGGTTTTTTTTAACCTTTATATAAAAAAAGTATACTCAAATTTCTGCTCTACTATTCAAAGTAATTAAAGTCAATACCTTAATTTGTAGCAGGAAGGCTCCAAGAACAAAATAAAGTCTGCCCCCCCCCCCCCCCCCAAATAAGGAATTAGGGTCAAAGAAAGAAAATGAAATCTTCCAAATTTCAAGAGAAATAAGAGATAAAGAACATCATCGATGTATAAAAAAAGCTACAAGTCGGTGAAATCATCTGGTATAATCTTGCACATGCCCAAGTGCATTGTCACTTTATATCTGAAACTGCTAGGATTTATTTCCACCAAGTCCACTCAAACATGCAAAGAGCAGTACAAAGTGGAAGAGAATAAAACAGTGTATGAGAGTTTAAATGTAAAATCAATTAGTACTTAGCAAGGGCAGCATGACATATCTCTATTGCAGGGTTCATTCAGGAGACTGATGGCTGCAAGGAAGAAACTGTCCATGAAACTGCTGGTGCGCAATTTCGCACTCTTGAAGCTTCTCCCTGGGAGGAGAGAGAACATGTCTGGGGTGTGTTAGGCCCTTCATTATATAGGCTGCCTTCTTGAGGCAGCAGGAAGAGTAAATGGAGTTGATAGAGGGGAGGGAGTTTTGTGTGATATTTTAACCTGTATTCACCACTTTTTGGAGCTTCTTCCAATCTAGGGTGAAGTAGATCCCATATCAGGCTGTGAAGAATGGGTGCCTGGTACAGGTTGCCAAGGATAATGGTAGAAGCAGATAATGAAAGTATAGTTTAAAAGGCTTCTCAACAGGCACGTGAATATGCAGCAAAGAGAAGGATATATATCAGGTGCAAGCTGCAGAGATTTAGTTTAATTTGCATTAGGTTCTGCACAGACATTGTAGACTGAAGGGTTCATTTCTGTGTCTAAGTGTTCTACGTTCTAAATGGGTTCAATTATAAAGTTCAAAAGGCATTTGGACTGATGTATGGACAAGGCCTTTGAAAAATATGGTCCAAATGCAGGGAAAATGGGACGAGCCCAGAATGCCAACTTGGTTGCCATGGGCAAGTTGTGCTGCACGGTTCTCTGCTGTATGACTCGACATATCTCAACAGATTCACTTGATCCTACCTGCGTATATTTCATATGCCTCTTCCATCACACCATACACCTTATGAACCACCCCATCAACTAGCTTAACAAGTTCAAGAGATCTGTGGATCTTTCTGCTGCTTCATTCCGCTAAGAAACCATGTACTCCACCTCCAATTTCAATTTTTCAAGTGCATAATTTCATGCTTTTACAGATTGAACTTCATCTGCCAGCTCTCTACCCAACTCTGCAACCTATTTACATCTTGTTGTAACCTTCGTAATCCACAATACCTTCAACCTTTGAGTGGCCTGCAAAGTCATTGACCTACCACTTCACTTCATCCAGGTCATTCCTCAAAAGAGCAAAAGTCCTACAACAAATCCATGTGGAACACCACTTGTCACCAACCTCCAGGCAGAATATGCTCGATTTATCACCTCCCTCTGCTTTCTGCAGAATCAGCCCAGCCAAGTCTACAAGGATCCCATGCCTTTCTGGATGAGCCTTCCAGGGGGAACCTTGTCAAATGTTTTTAGTATAAAGATCCTCAGTATCCCTCATCAGCCAGGGTTCATTCTCCATGTCAACCTTGCCCTTCATTTAAATAGAAACATGCTGGCCACGAGCATTCCCTACCTCACTTTTAAAGGCCTTCCATTTACCAGACATCCCTCGACGCTAACAGAATCTCCAATCAATCATTACAAGTTCTTCTATAATGGTATCAAAATTTTCTTTACTGCAATTTAAATCTTTTTTTTTAACCTCAACCACTCTAGCTGGCAACAATTATATATTTTAAATACTATCCAAAGATTATTAAATAAAGCCTTGCTTGTTTAGTGTATTATCTTCTTGGTTTTTATAGTTCAGCTGTGCCTCACTTTATTCAAGCTATTGAAGACATGGTAAAATAAATAAAAATGTATCATCCAAAACCATCTAAGCTGTATAGATTTTCCTTCGCACTGCAAAGATTGTGAACAGTTAGTCATATACGGGCACACATGTAAATGAAGAACCATGGTGCAGACAGGAGCAAAGTACATGGCAGATAGTCTTAGTGCAAAATCAGATGTTAAGAAAATACATGTTATGAATTAATCTTCACATGTTTCACTTGTGGATTAAGGAAATGTTTAATGTAGTTCCATCCTTTTTTGTGTTCTTGTATCTATGAGATGACTTGTGTTTTTTTCTTAAAATGTTGTATGCAAATTTATATGTTAAACTCAATAAAAATATTTTTAAAAGAAAAAAAATTCAAAAACAAATGAAATACTAGAAATACTCAACAGACCAAGCAGCATCTGTATAGAAAGAAGCAGTGTCAACCTATCTGAGTTACCAGAACTGTTCTGATGACATGAAATATTCAAAGCATTTTTCTCTCCAGAGATGTTACCCGAGCTACCAAACATTTCCAATACAGGTATAACATGTATTACAATTACAGGCATAACAATTAATACTGTGACAGAATATGTTGTATTTTATATTGTAGATAGATATAATTTTGGGAGATAGTGTGGCAGGTTTTTTTTAAAGAGTTGGTCACATACAAACAGTTGAAAACAGATCTCATTTAAAATACTGGAGCTCTGCTCAAGCTAGACAGGCCGATTCCAACTATCTTTGCAAAAGCTTTGGGGAGTGCCCAAGGGACTTCATTAATGGATTGTTGTTTTGAAAAGCAACTGATGAAAGAACTCGAAGGATTACGTTCAGAACCGCAGTCTGTCCAAGTGGAGGTTGCTGTTGTAAGAGGGGTCATGTGATTTTGCAAGCAGAGAGAGTAAAACAGGCTTTTCTCAGAGTGAGAGCGAGAATTCAGTTCTGCAGTGCTAGAATTCAGCAGCAGCAGCTGGGACTGGAACAGGACAAGCTGGCAAGCTTGTGGAAAACCCCATTTTGCAGACAGGTAGTGTGCTTAGTTCATCCTGGTCAAAGCCCTTGCAGTCCATACAAAAGGAGAGGACTGGCTGTCTAATGTTTCACTTGAAATGAGGGAAATAAAAAAAGGAGCTGTGTGGTGACCCAAAAGAAAGAGGTCATCATCTGGAAAGCCCTGATGGAGCAAGTTTCTTTGGCAAGACTCTGGTGTGGCTGATTAAAAGGGATCAGTTTGTGACCAGAAACAACAAATCTCTCTCTGAAAACCAACAAGAACCTTCCTGAGCGGTAACCATTTACCTTTCAAGCACCAAACCCTGGTGAAATTCATAAATGTTAAATTCTGTGCACAGTATAAGAATTGCCTGCAACCAGTAAACTTGGAGGATTGAGAAGTGAGATTCGACTGTGAATTAAATAACTTTTCTAAACTTATATACACATTACATATAAGTGCCCTTAGAATTAGAAGGGGGTTATGATAGGTTAAGTTAATAGTAATGATAAAGTTTGATCCTGATTTCATGTTTAAAGATAATTAAAAGCAACTTTTGCTTATCTAACCATTTGTCTTGATGAATATCTATTGCTGCTGGGTTTTGGGGTCCTCTGGGCCCATAGCAATATGCTCCAAGCAAGTTCAGTACTATGGAAAACTGCTCTGTTCAAAGCATTATTACAATACACTTTAATGTAATACATTTCAATCCTATAAAACTGATGTTTATTGGCAATAGATTTTTATTAGCAATAAAGTGAACATAGTTTAATTAAGAAGAAATTTGTCTCATATAGATTTATGTCAAATTGCCCACGAGACTTCCACCAAAGCTTGATCGGTACCAGTGCTGGGAGACCAATTGCAGAGGGCAAAGCAATAACTTTCAAAACAGCTCTTAATTCACTATTGCACCTCAGTGTCAGCTCTTAATTCACTATTGCACAGTTCAGTGTCTATATTTCAAAAATTTTAAACTAGAGTCTTGCAAAGTATCATGAGGTGGTTTAAATAGCAAAAACAATAAAACTTAAGACAGACCTAACAGTCTGAATATGGCTGAAATTGTCTGAAGTAAAGCAGGCTCAGGACTGGTCAGTATTTGGAGGGGAGACCACCTAGGAACACCAGGTGCTATAGGTTTCTGTGAGGGGTGATGGACAAAGTGGTGACTCTCTGTCTTCCTTACAGAAGACAAAGTTAAAGAATTTCATGTATGTTACATTCTAAATGTAGTATTATGTGACAATAACGGAACCCTTACGTTTACTTTAACGCTGCAAATTTAAAACTGTGGGTCAGAAATTTCAAATTGTGTTATATCAAAACCTACGTTTTTCAAAACCGTGTTATATAGGGTCTGTCTACATTACGTTTATTTCAGATTTCTGGAATTTTGCAAAAATTACTGAAAATAATAAATAACTGGTTTCCTCAAAGGTCACTTTTCATTTGCAATGCAATTCATCTTAATTTACAATTACTCAACTTGAAAAGTGGAAAACATCTTTTTTTCCCTTCTTCACAATTTCACTTCTCCACTGAAAAAAATAAAATTTCCATGGAAAAAAAAGCTCCATCTGTAACTAAATAGAAATGGTAAAAACACACTGAAATGATGGAGGAACTCAGCCAGTCTTTCAGATTCCAGAGGAGCCAATGTTTCGGGCTTGAGCCCCTCTTAAAAGAACAAGCAAAAAAAACAGAACATTTCAAAATAGAGACAGAGAAGCCTAGACTAAAAAAAGTGTTAATTGGATATGATCAGGGGAGAGGTGAAAATTGATTACGTCTGTGTGAAAGGAGACAGGGAAAAGGGAGAGAGACAGCTAGGGGAATGCAACAGGAGAAGAAGTGAGGGGCAGGGAGGATTGGGTGGGTTAAACAAAATCCAGTGAACTCAATATTAATGCATTCTGGTTGGAGAGTGTCGAGTCAGAAGATGAGATGTTGTTCCTCCAATTTGCAGGTGGTCTCAGTTTGGCAGTCCATGGACAGACATGGCAGCAAGGGAATGGGATGGGGAAGTGAAATGAGTGGCCACTGGGAGATCCATGCTATTGCAGTGGACAGAGACATGGTGCTCAACAAAGCAACCTCCCAGTCTGCGCCCAGACTCTCTGACGTAGAGGAGACCACAAAAGGAGCACCAAATGCAGTTGATGACTCCTGCAGATTCACAAAGGGAAATTTTGCTTCACTTGGAAAGACTGTTTGGCACTGCAAATAGTGATAAGGGAGGACGTGCAGGCGCAAGTGGAGCATTGTCTGCAGTCACAAGGTAGGTCCCAAGCGGACAGTTGGTGGGGAAGGAGTTGTGGATGAGAGAGTCACAGAGGGAGCAGTCCCCACGAAAGGAGAAGAAATATGTGTCTAGTGGTGGGATTACTGAAATGGCGGAGGAGGTGGTGTTCGATACAGAGGCTGGTGGGGTGGTAGGCGAAGACAAGAGGAATCCTGTCCTTGCTGTGCGTCAGGATGGAGGGGGCCTAGACAGATGTGTGGGTAATGGAGGATATGAATGTAGGGGCGAGTTGAAGGATGAACAGAATCTCTGATTATCTGCCATGTCAAATGATCAGAGAAGTCGTTCTTCAAACAATGTGGCTTTCATTCAACCACCATCAACTCAGCCCTCATGTGCATATTCTCCATTACCCCACATCTGCCCTGGACCTCTACATCCCCACTCGCAACAAGGTTAGGATTCCTCATCCTCATGTACTAGCCTTCCGCATTGCACCACTATTCCCCTCTCTACTTTCCACAGGGACTGCTCCCTCCATGACTCTCCAATCCTCCCTCCCCTCCATTCATCCCCTTGGGACCTACCCTTGTAACCGCAGGAGTTGCTCCACTTGCCCCCACACCTCCTCCCTCAGCACCATTCAGGGCCCCAAACAGTCCTTCCAAGTGAAGCAATATTTCACTTGTGAATCTACAGGGGTCGTCTACTGCATCCAGTGGTCCGTTGTGGTCTCCTCTACATCAGAGAGACTGGGCACAGACTGGGAGATCACTTTGTTGAGCACTTCAGCTCTGTCCACCACAATAGCTTGGATCTCCCAGTGGGCACCCATTTCAATTCTCCATTCCATTCTCTTACTGACATGCTTATCCATGCTCTCATGCACTGCCAGACTGTGACCACCTCCAAATTGGTGGAACAAAACATCTTCTGACTGGGCACCCTCCAACCTGATGGTATAAATTTCAACTTCTCTGGCTTTTGTTAAACTCCCACTCCCCTTCACTTCTTCCCCCATCATTGTCCCCCAGCTCCGTCTATCTCCCTTTTCCCTGCCTCCTTTCACGCAATCAATTCTCACCTATCCCCTTATCATATCCAATTGACACCTTTTGTTGATCTGGGCTCCTTCCCCAGCTAGTACTTATTCTATTCTGAGATTTCCTGGGTTTTTTTTTTGCTTATTCCTTGAAGAAGGGCTCAGGCCCAAAACGTCAGCAATATATCTTTGTCTCCTATGGACGCTGAAAAGACCAGCTGAGTTCCTCCAGCATTTCGGTGTGTTTTAACAAAAAATCGCACCTCCTGCAGACTTCCGTGTTTCACTCCGCTAAACAGAAATGTTTCAGAACTGGAAAAGTTTGACATTCCACAAAAATTTATAGAGTCAACCATTTTAGTTGACGAGAAAGAGCTTGCTGATCCCCATGCACCAAAGAAGGTACTTGAAGAAAAATGATGGTAATTTTTGTTAGTAAGTTTTATTACTTTTTTTAAAAAACACAAGTTAAAACATAAAACCTTAAACACACATTGGTACATTCTATGCTGTTAAATACATCAGAGATCAATGTTACCAATGTATGGACAATTAATTATAAATCACCAAAGATATTTGATATTATATTGTTTGAATACATTTCAAAGCTCATTAGGTTGCAGTAACTGCACGACTGTTACCAGGTGATGCAACATGCAAATGGATACACTGGAAAATAAATTACCCACGAGTCTCCACCCCACAACTCCCAACTTCCCATGTTGAAGTTCCGTGCACCAACTGCTTTGCCTGGGAAAGTGTTTGACCGCTACATAATGAGCAGAAGAAAAGACTTGAGGTATTATTACCAGCTGGAAACACCAGAGATTGAGACTACGCCATTTCTCGATCATCAACTTGGAACATATTCAGTTAAGACCCCCATCAAATAAGCAAATCTTGATTTAATCAAAAAAATTTTCAATTCAATCACTTTTTTTTTTAAAAAACACCAAAAGAGCTCTGTGCACTTTGACGATTACCTTGCTAGTAGAGGCCTTGTAAGTGGTTTTCAGTTTCTGAGACAATTGGCTGGTACTGTGACTGGCTGCATAAATACAAACAGACCTTTGGTCAACCCGTGATTAACACCTGCAAACCCAATAACATTTCTGAGCAAGACCCAAGTGACTCATGAAAAGAAACAAAACTAAGGCAATTCATTTTCTTCTAAATACATTTACAGAGATCAGAAGTGGTCATTGATTACAAAATCTTTTTTTTTTAAATTCACTCGCCAATCATTTGATGTCAGGCAAGTACTGAAAAACAAATTGTTACTAAGTTGGGGAAAAGAATCAAAAGACTATAATTAATCACAATATTTAAGATTTTTACATTTATTGGTTTTCAGTAACGAACGATATAAAATTAACCACACCAGTAACACAAAAGTTCATTCTGGCTGCATCCTGTACGAGGCTTCTCCGACCTTCTGTCGTTCAATTGTGCCAGTCTGTCAGTTGCCTCAGCAGTTCACCAAATCATTTACAACTTTTAGAAATACCAGCTGTACTTCATATTTAAGAGCTTGTGCAAACTTTAACTATGCAACTCATGCATTAAGTGCTTAATTTTGCTTTTGTAAAATGACATGCTGATTTCCTCCTTTGAGAAATAATTTGCAGATTATAGCAAGCATTAAAAATTCTCCACAAGACTGAATACAGGAAAGAGATTGAAAGTCTAGTGGTATAGTGCCAAGATAACAATCTTTCTCAACGCCAATAAGACAAGGGAGATGATCACTGTCTTCAAGAGAAGGTAGGCCACACCCCTATGCTCATCTATGACACTGAAGTGGAAAGAGTGGATAGCTTGGGCTCTTAGATCAGGTCATCTTCAAGCAGGTTGACACAAGAGTCAGGAACATGCACCAATGCCTCTTCTTTCTTAGAAAATTGAAGTTCACCATATCCCCCTTGTCCCTCAACAACTTCCAAAAGTGAAAAATCAAAAATATTTTTACTCGACACATCATAATGTGAAGTGGGAGCTACTTTTCTGAAGAATGGAAGCTACGAAGGTAGAGAATGCAGCTCAGAATATGTTGCAAACTTCCCTCTCCTCCATGGGCTCCCGCTTCCTAGGAGAGGCAGCCTAAATACTGAACGACTCATCACTCACCAGACGCACTCTCTCCTCCCTACTTTGATCAGGGAGAAGGCTCAATAGTGTGACAGGTTTAAAAAGTTTCTTTCCTGAAACCACTGGACTCTTGAATGAACACCACAGCAGTGCTCTCATGCGGTCTTTGCTTTGTGCTAATTGATGTTTTTTTTCATTCTGTAAATTATATACGAGAGTGAACAACCCTTTTCACTATTCTAGGTTCTATGACATAAATTTGAACATACCCATGTAATGCTGTTGCTATTAATGAGAGAAAACTTGTGATTAATTCGCTTCAATTTACCACCTGACTTTATTTAAAATGATACGGCATCCACATATCATACAAGTCAAATAAGATACAAATTTTTATTTAAAGTGAAACCAGTTAGGAATCTCAGGGTTTAATTCAACTTGGCAAAGATTCTTTTAAATGTAGTCATGGTTTTATTTACATATTCAAGCTAATGCCTTATTAAAATTAATCCATGTGATCATTTCATTTCATGGGAATCTCAGCACAAGATGGCACCATTTGACTGGTTGTGCAGTGGTCCAAATTTCACATCCATAATATTTTAACCCCTTTGCCCAGTTCACCATCTTAATATATTTGCCTCTCACCTTGATGCATCATGTTTGGCTTTAGTTTTATGTTTAAATATTGTACATGTTTCTTTCTCTTTGGCTTGGCTTCACGGACGAAGATTTATGGAGGGGGTAAAATGTACAATTTTACAAATGTACAAATGTACATGTACAATTTTGTTAAATAACATTCTTTAATCTCTACTTTTGCACCTAAATCTATTAATCCTGTTTTTGTCAATTCTTGAATTATCTTGACACACTCTGAATTTACAGCATTTATTTGAAAATTTGTAGAGTGTTGTAAGCGAGGGCAGCAAAGAGACTGAGACAACTGCTTTCATTTGAATCTCGTTCCGCCCCAACGATGGCGTCCCGATGACGCAAGTGCGTATGCGACCTTCCGGCCTGCACCGGAAGAGACGGGCCTGCAACACCATCCTTGCCGTGGCTGCCCTGCTGATTGTGCGCGACAAACTGGGCCGGTTCGCTGCCACAAGAATCTGTATCGCCAGAAACTCCTTTGAGAAACAATTTTTTTGTCTCGCACCTGCCTTTGATTTAGTGAGTAGTTTCTAAGTTCCCCAATATTCTTTCTCGAAAGGGTTGTTAAAACTAATTGCAACAATCCATCTGCGGAAACTCAATTTACTAAATATGTGTTAAAAAAAGTGCTTCATTAACCTTTTGCCTTCAATTGTCCTTTGCTCAAATCTCCCCCATCCACCGTCTGGCCTTCAGCTGTCAAGCGATCATTTAAAGTTTCGATTTCTCTTCGCACTGTAAGGTAAGAAAAGGTGGGGGGGGGGGGGGGAAGAAAGCACATAAGCACCCCATAATTACACTGCAAGTGAAGCATCTTTGATTAGAATAAGCAATTAAGGAAAATTTATGTCCCAATTACTTTATATACATCAATGCAGGTTTTAAAAGAAGAAATTATTGTTCAGTCATAAATTGAAGTGCATGCTGCATTCCCCCTATCATTACATCGCCTTTAATGACCAAGCCAATTCACCAGTTATCCCACATCAGCCTAAAGAGCATGCAGAAAACATCCACCTTTATCATATTCATCACTCCTCAAAAAACTTGACAAAGCATTACAATTGTAAATTGTTTATTGTGATCTCAGCCATTAGCATCAAGGTTCCATATCTGCCAAGTAGGTTCCAGAAGTGATTCTAATTGTGGACTGTTCGGAGCTGAAAAATGGTGAGGGAATGGGACAATGGGAGAGGAAAGTGACTGTTTGCATTCCTAAATGCAATTATGGGGCTCAACTTTAAAGTTCACACAAATGAAATTGATTAAGGAAGGCAATGCTTGACTTGGAGCTTGGTTAACAATAGCACACTGCCAGGTAACATAAACATCACAGGATTGATTGCAATTTGCAGGTCATCAAGATTGACCTTCAAGATAACCAGCTATTAGACAGACCAAAAACAGCCCACCAACTCAAGGATTCTCAGAAGATGAAAGACATGAACTCTTGGGGGATTCTGCTTGAGGAGTAGTGTTTGAAGGTCTTTATAATAGTGTTAGAGATAAATGGGAAAGAGATTTTAAAATATCAATTTCAATTGAATGTTGGGATACCACGCTTGACCTGATTAACACTATCTCATTTTGTGCACGACATCATTTATTACTATTTAAAATGTTACATAGAATACATATATCTAAAGCTAAACTATCTCATTTTTATTCTTATGTTGATCCACTTATGTGATAAATGCAAAAATGATGAGACATCTTTGATTCATATATTTTGGGATTGTCCAAAACTAAAAGATATTTGGGAGATTCTTAGGATTAAAGTGGAACCTTGTCCTTGTATTGGTTTGTTTTTATTTCTCTGTTTTTTTCTTTATAATTAGATTACTTTTATTAGATAATTTACCATAAATATATTTCAATAATAGAATATGAGCTGAAGTTTTCCTTAAGGAATTCCTATTATATTCAAACATTGTATACAAGATAATGTATAAATTATTTATGATTCAGATTCTGTATTTTATTGTATTAAGCTGTATGTTCAATAAGTAACATGTAATATTTCTCTCTTCCAAACTAATAAAAATATATTAAAAATAAAGAGAGATAATTGTTGGGTCATTTGATATAGGAGCTTCATGTTAGAATGAAAGAGAGTTCAGTTAATTGCTTCCAGTGGTTTTGCAGTCAGGATTTAATATAAAAATATTCTGAACAGAACAAGAGAAATGTGTGAATGCAAAGAAGGTGTGACACTGGATTGCACCAGAGTTACAAGTGGAGAGTAGATTGAGGATTGTGTCAAAGAACAGTTACACTGTCTGCGATGGCCATACTGAGCTCCCAGTTGCATGATGTTCATTGCTCTTCTCATACTGACCTGTCTGACATGGGCCTTCTCCATTGACAAAACGAAGCCCAACACTAACTCGAGGTACTGTATTCCGCCTGGGCAGTCCACAGCCAGGTATGAAGAATTTTGTAATTTCAGGTAATGATGTACCTTTCTTGTTTTCGAGAATATTTTTTTCTCATCTTGCACTCTTCCTTGGTTCTAACCCCTTCCATCCCCTTTTACTCCACTGGATTCTTCTGCTCTCATTCCCCACCCTTTAATTCCATCTGTTTTTTTATAAAACCACTATATTCATCTTTCCATCAGATTCCAGCACTGATAGTGCCTTCCTCTTCTTATCATCCCTCAAAGTCTCATCTTCCTCCACCTGCGTCCTTTGTTTTTCCTACCCTCCCTCTCTGTCTGGCATCTGCCAATCTACTCCCTACATTCACCATTCTTAACCTCTGCCTGATCACCAATCCCACATGTGCCCCTGTCCCATTCCTCTCACCACTTCATTTTTTTTAAAGACATGCAGCACAGCAACAGGGCCTTTCAGCCGATAAGCCCGTGCCACCCAATTGAACTACAACCCTGCAGGTTTTGAAGGGTGAAAGGAAACGAGATTGTCCAGAAGAAACCCACACAGACACAGGGAGAACATACAAACTCCTTACAGACAGCGCGGGATTCAAGCTCAGGTCTGTCGACGTAACAGCCTTGTGTTGCTGATGTCTTCTTTCCACTTGCTTCTCTGCTCATTACAGCACAGAAATGGGCCTTTCAGCTCTTCTGGTCTGACCTTGCTATATATTTTGCCTGGTCCCACTGAGCAGAACCCAGACTACATCCCACCATGCGCCTCCCATCCATGTTGCTTCTTCTATGTTAAAATTGATCCCGCATTCACCACTTCAGCTGGTAGCTCGTTCCACACTCCCTCCACTCTGGGTGAAGAAGTTCCCCTTAATGTCCCCCTTAATCATTTCCCCCTTCATCCTTAACTCATGTCCTCTGGTTGTATCTCACCTAGCCACAGTAGAAGAAGTCTACTTGCATTATCTATATTCATAATTTTGTAATCCTCCATCAAATCTATCCACCTTCTCAAAAGAAAATTAATACCCATTCAGTTACAAAAACAGAGACCATTTTGTGGAGGCAGATAACGTGACATTTAATTATAATCACAACGTTTTTATAAACTGTGGGAATCAATGTGAACCATTTTGGATTGCTGAATTATAATGTAGCTTTAAGTTTAGTGATCCAGTTTAAAGAATGAATTGTTACTTACTGCACAAGCACAGGAATTTGATGATTGATTTAAAAGTACCATTTCAACAAGAGGCTCCATAACCTGTTCTCATCAACTGGACACTTTAGATACTCACATTCTATATTTTCAATGTACAAATTTTCAAATTCTCGCTCAATCTGTCCAAATAGTTCCAGCAATGTTTGCCGAATTGTTGGTGGCAATTTTGAATCCTAGAAAGAAAATAAATTTAAGAGTCACCCAGCTGTTTTTAAAAAAAAACAATTACTCCCCAATGTATTCAGAACATCAATTATTTTTATTGCTTGAATATGTGAACAAAAGATGTATATCGGTTTTTTTTTCTAAAAATGGGATAAATTCTGAATTAAAATATTCCAAACTAAAAAGTAACACGTCTTAAGATACTACAAGGGTATGTTCCCAGGTGAAGATTAATCATTGTTTGAGGTTCTGTACTAATTTTATACTGATCAAGTAATGGTTTCTACAACAACATAATTGATTAAAATGCCTATGTACTATCAAGTACTTAAAGACTAATGTATTTGTATCAAATTTCAACATGATTGTGGCCTTCATTCCATCTCGCTTCTCGATTGAACACCCCCGCCTTTTCATAAAAATCAGATATAGCTTACAATTCAAAAAAAACTTGAAATGGAGGTGGACTGAAAATATGCTACTTCGATTGATTATGGTAAATCAAAAGCTCAGCTGGTGGGAACTGGTGTTAAAAGAGGGCTTTAACAAATGAAATATACGCATTTATTTCACTGCCCACATCAGGTATATTTTCCCAACTAAGTGCTGCACACCAGTGCCTTGTTTGCAAAAATGGTTGAAAGCACGAGTATTTATCACTAAGCCAAAATACAAAACCAACTCAAGACATAGATCAGCATTGAAGAAGGGCACACAAATGTAGCAACTTTCCTACCACGCTCTGCATTCACGCAGAAACAATAACAAGGAATTACCTATCAAGGTTTTGTAAGAGAAGAAAGATTTTCTGCATGCAAGGCAAGATTTCACAAACAGCCCTGGACAAAGCATCATCTACTCAATAAGTAATAAAACCCTGAATATTTATCCCACTGTAAACCCAACTCTGCTGCAGGTGTATGCTGATAGTACATCACCCACATCAATCAATCCTCTGTTGCCTGCTGCCCAATACCCAGATTTATATCAGTAGTAATTTCCTGGAGATAACTGTAAAAAATTGAAATGATCTTGTATAAATTTCTTGCTATTGATTCCATCTCATTCATCACCCCTGACCCGCACTGCACACAAAGATCACGTGTTGATGTCTATGAACAGTACTAATTTCTGACCTGCCTTTATCACCTCCAAACCAGATCTTCCGTAGCTCACGGCTAGCCTTTTCTTCCACTGCTCTCCACAGCTCACCCAATATTCTGATGCCTGCATTATCTCATATCATTCCAGTCATCCAACAAGTCTTTACAATGGCTGCCAGTCGCCCAGTCTCACAAATTTAAAATATTGTTCTACTTGTTATTGTGTCTCTTCAGTGTTATAATAGCCATTCCAAAATTATGTATAGATAGATAGATCCTCTGACTCTGGAATACACACTCCCTTTACCGCTGCAGCCATGGTCTGGTCTTCTAACTAAAATCCAGTCTGCACATTCCTTCTTTCCTAACCTTCATCTTGACAATAACAAAAGAGAAGGTTTGAAATGCAGGGTGCAGTTTGGGTTACAGCTTCTCATCCACTATAATTTTGCTCCGTGAAGCACTTTTAGGCATTGTTCAATTTTAATATGGCATACAATTCCAAATGCTTGTTGAAAGAATTTCACAAACAGGTTCTAAGCAAGATTTGGGCGGAACGGTTGGCGTAGCGGTTAGTGCAACGCCTTTACAGCGTCAACAATCAGGACCGGGGTTCGGATCCCACACTCTCAATAAAAAGTTTGCACGTTCTCCCTGTGTCAGCATGGTTTTCCCCCGGTTTCTTCCCACCATTCAAAACATATCGGGGGTGTAGGTTAATTGGGTGTAAATTGGGCAGCACGGACTTGTGTGTCGAAGTGGCCGGTTAACATGCTGTATGTATAAATTTTTATTTTTTTTTAATTTTAACTTTTTTAAAAATGTATGCCAGAATTCAATGAAGATAAGATAATTACCATAGTTGTTTCTTCTAATAGAAATATAAGGAAAATAAAGATGCAAGTAATGGAGATTCCAAAATCGACAAGACTGGATGGGGTTTTCAGGAAGCACATGAGATTCTGCCATTGGTTTATTCAAGGGCTATAAAAAATCTGCTGGAGGGATTCAGAGGTTGAACAACTTCAGTGGGAGACAAAGAATGATCAACGTCTCAGGTTGGAACCCTTCAAGACTGAATGCTTTTTATCCCCCCAACTAATGCTGCTTGGCCCGCCAAGTTCAAACAGATCGTTTTTTGATGGTGTTTTCATACTGCCAGTCATCTACAAGGGATAATGAAAATGCAAAGTATGGGTGCTACCCCTTCAGAAGAGACAAACAAATAAAACAAAGCATTGCACCTACAAAGCAGATTTGCTTTAACATTTATAGAATTTATTTTCATACATCATTTACTGTAATTTTGTAAGGAATATGTTTACTTGCTAAAACCAAGAGCTGCAATGATGAGTTTACTGTCATTACACAAGTACAATGGACAGATGCACCAAAATTTTACAAACAGCAAGTCACATTATTGACTTGTGAACAGCTCATGATCTGCTAAACCAACTTCAACCATGACAGTTTGTACCATTCTTAAAAGGGTAAGAATGTGAGATTTAGTTATTAGGTTACATTTCATGAACATCTCATTTGCTATGCAAATGCAGACTTCATATTGCAGTTGGTTTGAACAGTATCCAGCCTCAAGAACTGAGAAATCTTTTGCTGCTCAACTGGGGTCAGAGTTTTAAATTTCTGGTTGGGGCCATGTGGTTTTGAAGAGAGAAAATATCCATTGTTTGTGGGGGGGGGGGGGGGGGGGGGGGGGAGGAGAGAGAGGGAAAGCCAAAGAGAGAGCGAGGGAGAGCCAAAGAGAGAGCGAGGGAGAGCCAAAGAGAGAGCGAGGGAGAGCCAAAGAGAGAGCGAGGGAGAGCCAAAGAGAGAGCGAGGGAGAGCCAAAGAGAGAGCGAGGGAGAGCCAAAGAGAGAACGAGGGAGAGCCAAAGAGAGGGGGGGAGCGCAAGAGAGGGGGGGAGCGCAAGAGAGGGGGAGCGCAAGAGAGGGGGAGCGCAAGAGAGGGGGAGCGCAAGAGAGGGGGAGCGCAAGAGAGGGGGAGCGCAAGAGAGGGGGAGCGCAAGAGAGGGGGAGCGCAAGAGAGGGGGAGCGAAAGAGAGGGGGAGCGAAAGAGAGGGGGAGCGAAAGAGAGGGGGAGCGAAAGGGAGGGGGAGCGAAAGGGAGGGGGAGCGAAAGGGAGGGGGAGCGAAAGAGCGGGGGAGCGAAAGAGCGGGGAGCGAAAGAGCGGGGAGCGAAAGAGCGGGGGAGCGAAAGAGCGAAAGAGCGGGGGAGCGAAAGAGAGGGGGAGCGAAAGAGAGGGGGAGCGAAAGAGAGGGGGAGCGAAAGAGAGGGTGAGCGAAAGAGAGGGTGAGCGAAAGAGAGGGGGAGCGAAAGAGAGGGGGAGCGAAAGAGAGGGGGAGCAAAAGAGAGAGGGAGAAAAAGCGAGAGAGAGAAAGCGAGAGAGAGAAAGCGAGAGAGAGAAAGCGAGAGAGAGAAAGCGAGAGAGAGAAAGCGAGAGAGAGAAAGCGAGAGAGAGAAAGCGAGAGAGAGAAAGCGAGAGAGAGAAAGCGAGAGAGAGAAAGCGAGAGAGAGAAAGCGAGAGAGAGAAAGCGAGAGAGAGAAAGCGAGAGAGAGAAAGCGAGAGAGAGAAAGCGAGAGAGAGAAAGCGAGAGAGAGAAAGCGAGAGAGAGAAAGCGAGAGAGAGAAAGCGAGAGAGAGAAAGCGAGAGAGAGAAAGCGAGAGAGAGAAAGCGAGAGAGAGAAAGCGAGAGAGAGAAAGCGAGAGAGAAAGCGAGAGAAAGCGAAAGAGAGAGAAAGAGAGAGAAAGAGAGAAAGAGAGAGAGAAAGAGAGAGAGAAAGAGAGAGAGAAAGAGAGAGAGAAAGAGAGAGAAAGAGAGAGAAGGTGAAAGAGAGAAAGAGAAAGAGAAAGAGAGAAAAGAAAGAGAGAGAGAGACTGAGGAGTATTCTACAGTAGTTTGTGGTGAAGGCTGCAAGTTAGCAGACCTGCTGCACGACCCCATTTCAAGATGGGGTTTGAGTTCTGTCATCAATTGCAGAGGTTGTGGCTGGTTATTGTGTTTCTCCTGGAATAGGGGAAAAAGAACTCTTTGTATTTCTCCTGGAATAGGGGAAAAAGAACTCTTTGTGCTTCTCCTGGAATAGGGGAAAAAGAACTCTTTGTGATAACCTGAAATACCTTTTTGAAAAACCCAAGAGGGGCATGTTTCTTCATGAAGACACTTCAGTTGCTGATTGAAGATCAGTTTGTGTCCAATGAACAATGAATATTTCTCTGAAACCAACAAAAATATTCCTGAGTGGTAACAACTTCCGTTAAAGCATCAGATCCTGGTGAATATATTAATTATTTAACTCTGTGCACAGTATAGAAGATTACCTGATAGCACTGAACTTGGAGAAGTTAAAAGTGTATGATTGGACAGTTTTCATGAACACACAAACATTACATACACGTGCACTTAGAATCAGAAAGGGGGTTAAGTTAAGTTAATAGTAATAAGTATTAATAAAATAAGTAGCCATTGTCTTGGTGAATTTCTGTTGCTACTGGTTTTTTAGTCCTTTGGGCTCGTAACTGCAGGCTGTTGGGGGAGCGGGACAGTGTGGGGGCTGGTGGTGGGCTGTTGGGGTGGGGTCAGAGAGCGGACCAGTAGGACTGGTTGCAAGCCATCTGGAGACCCTCCCAGCAGCCTGCTGTTGGACCCTGAACTGGTCCCACCGCACCGCTCTCTCCTGGCGGCATGCACACTGATCCTGCTGCCCCCTCCTCTCTCCTGGCAGCCCGCTGTCAGTCCCCACAGTCGTCTTGCTGCCCCACTCACTCCCAGCAGCCAACTGTCAGTACACAAACTGATCCCACCAACCCCCACGTTTCCCACCCATCCCACAACAGCCCACCACCCTGCTCCCCTCACCCCAGGAGAGAGCGGGGCAGTGGATCAGCGTGGGGACCGACGGTATCTGCCTGGAGAGAGCAGGGCAGCGAGACCAGCGTGGGGACCAGCAGCTGCATTTTGTTTTTAATAAAATGTTTTCTGGTATAGCTAAGAAGCTTTTGTTTTCTTTTGTAAATTACAGCAGTATCATTAAAAAGATTTTCCTGTTGTACTCGTTACATGTTTTGTCCAAGTTTTATTTCTACTATACAGTAGCTACATATTTCAATAACATTAAATGCTTACCCGTAAATACACAAAAAAATGTCTTGTTTTCCCTACTGAAATGTGGGGGGGGGGGGGGGTCTTGTATGCCATCAAATACAGTTTGTTCCTAAAGGAGATATGGTTAACTATTTTATGACAAATTATAGTTCAGTGATGAGCAAATAAAGCTTATTTTCTTAATTGGTCTGAAATGCTCAGATTCAGTAAAAGTTTATTGAATCCCATTATATTGGGTCAAATCTAAGTGTGATTTTAAATATAATGTTTTAACTATAATATTCAAACAGCCACACGGAAATGTATATAATTTGTATCTGGGAATATCTTTCTGGTTCAATGTAAGTGCTGTAAAAAAAAAATCAGCTTGCATTTACAGATTCTTAAAATGAATCGGTCATCATGATTATGTTTTAATCGAAGAGACAAATTTGATTGTATAATGTCTGATTTAAGCAAGTTACTACAAAAAAAATCAGAAAATGGTGGAAACACTCAGGTCAAGTAGCATTTTCAACCTGAACCATTAACTCTCTCTTTCCAGATGGGACCTGCTGAATGTTTTCAATTCAGATTTTTAGCCATCAGTTTTTTTTTAATTTTCTGTTACAACTAGAAGTCATCTGGTACTATACTATTTATTAATATAATTCACCAGGTGCCTTATCCTTCTTGAACTTGACTCTGTGTGCAATACATTTCATCTATCTAGTACAGTACAAGATTTTTTTTTAAACTCAGTAGCAGCACTCCAACTGTGATCAATAATTCTCAAGGGTAGGACTCTAGAGGAGCAGAAAGTAAACTTCCAATGCACAAGATTCTCTCCAACCTATCCAGTCATTCAACAATTTATTAAACTACTTGAATATTAAAAAGGGTGGATGTGAAAAAAATCCTCCACACAACTGCTTACGGTCTGGAGTATATCCATCCTAGAAAATTAAATTAATCCCATCCAAAGCAACATTTGCTGCTTTCAGGAGATAATGTGCTTTTCTAGCCAATGTTCACATTTACTGTCAGAGAACACGCATGACATCACGAGATTCTTTTCCCTGCGGGCAAGGCAGAATTTCTACTTATTGGTGAATGTACTCATGAAGATACGTATACAAAAAAGCAAACAAAGAAAGAAATATAAAGAAACTGACGATGCAACGCAGAAAAAAATAAATATTGAGTAATATATAGTGTGCAAACCAAGAGTCCTTGAATAAGTCTCTATTGAGTTTGTTGTTGAGGAGTCCGATGGTGGAGGGGTAGAAACTGGTGGTGAGAGTCTTGTGGTACCTATACCTTTCCTAATGGCAGCGGCACGAATAGAGCATGTCCTAAGTGGTGTGGATATTTGATGATTGCAGTGTTCCATGTAGATTTTTGCCTGCAATGTACTGGGCTGTGTCCACTACTTTTTGCAGAGCTTTCCGCTCAGATATATTGGTGCCCCTATATCGGTCAGCACACTTTCCATTACACGTGCAGAGGTTTGTCAATGTTTCCAGTGTGATACCAAACCTTGGCAAACTTCTGAGGAAGTAGAGGCACCAACGTGCTGACTTAACTATGACATCAGTAAATTGTGTGCAGGAAAAATCCTCTGAGATAGTGACCCCCAGGAATTTAAATATGCTCATCCTCTATACCTCTGATTTCCCCCAACAATCACTGGATTGTCCATTTCTTGTTTTTCCTTCATAAAGTCCACAATCAGCTTCTTGGTTTTGATTTTGGTGAGAGGTTGCTATGAGTACACCATTTAGTCAAGTTTTCAATTTCCTTCCTATATTCTGACCCATCACCCTTTTTTATACAGTCCACTATCACGGTATCGTCAGCAAACTTTTAAATGTTGTACCGAGTCTCACAGTCTAAGGTGTAAAGTGTGTAGAATGGGGACCAAGTAAACAATGCTATGATGCTGGTAGAAATTGGAGGAGATGTTCCTGCCAATCCACACTGTTTGGGGTCTGGAGAAGTGAAGAAATCCAGGATCCAATTACACTGTGGGATACTGATGTCCGGTCATGGAATTTGCTGATTTTTTTTGAGGGGCTGATGGTGCTCAATGCCTAACTGTAATCAATAAAGGGCATCCTAATGTACGCACCTTTACTATCAAGGTGTTCCAGGGTTTTGTGCAGAACCAGTGAGATGGCATACCTGTTGCTATGGTAGGCAGATTGGAACCAATCCACGTCACTGCTCAGACAGGAGCTGTTATGCTTCAGCACCAACCTCTCAAAACACCATCACTGTGGCCAGTAGTTATTTAGATACAAGGCTAACTTGCTAGAATCAAACACCTGTGTTCTTCAGTGATCTAACTGAACAACCCTAAAGAGTGGCAACCGGAGAAGTATTTCATTTCGTCTCTTATTTGGTGCCCTAAAATGGTTTTGCACTTGAAAGGAATCCACCTCTTAGAAAGTATTATTTCCAAGGTGTCCAGTTGTTCTCAAAAATCCCAGTGAGTTCCTGCACTGTTTTGTATATAAATCGCAGCTTCAGATTTATTGTCAGAGTACAGGCATTACATCACATACAACCCTGAGATTCTTTCTCCTGCGGGCAAGGTAGAATGATCACTTATTGGCCGTGCAAAAAAAACTGACTTAATGTACACATGTAAACAATAAACAAATGTAAACCACTGATGGTGCAATATGGAGAGGGAAAAAAAATAAAGTGCAAACTTAAGAGTTCTTAAATGAGTCCCTGATTGAGTTTGTTGTTGAGGAGTCCGATGGTGGAGGGGTAGCAGCTGTTCCTGAACCTGGTGGTGAGAGTCTTATGGTACCTATACCTCTTTCCTGATGGCAGAGAACAGAGCATGTGCTGAGATCCAGAATGATTGGTACTGCTCTCTGTAGGTGTTCTCGACGGTGGGGAGGGTTTTACCTGTAATGTCCTGGCCTGTGTACACTATCTTTTGGAGGGCTTTATGCTCCAGGCCATTAGTGTCCCCATACCAGACCGTGATGTACCCGGTCAGCACACTTCCCACCACAACTCTGTAGAAATTTGCCAGGGTTTTCAACGTCATGCCAAACCTCCACAAACTTCTGAGAAAGTCAAGGCGCTGACGTGCTTTCGTCACAATGCCATTTGTGTGTTGAGTTCAGGAAAGATCTTCCAAGATGGTGGTCCCCAAGAACTTAAATTTGCTCATCATCTGTACATTAGACAATGAAGATTAGGGAATGAGAGCAAATAACATGTCCATAACCTCAGGACACTCCATAGCACTTTAGTGAAAAATTCTTCCAGGTCTTGTGCAAATCTTTCTCTCTCGAAACCAATTTAACTGATCAAATTTCATTACAAGTACCTGTTCGACAGTAAGAATTCTAGGCATGCATGATGTGGAAATAACAAACTCGTCATCTCATTATCATTCAGCTGACTGTGCTTTGCTGCTTGATGGGATCCAAACCAACTTTCTGTACAATTACCATCAACACTATGAATTTCACTATCTCCTTAAGTGGTACATTATGCAGATACACAAAATATCACTGCCTAGAAACTCTTTTAAACAATGCTGAAAAAAAAGTACTATACAATTGAAAATAAACCTCATGCCAAAACCAGCACAGTATTGCTTCTACTTCGAGGCATCTGTGCAGTTGGCAGGAAATTTAACTGCCAACTTTCCAGAAAACATTTCACGAACTTTTGAAATAGAGTTCTGATTAAAACTTCCTCAAATGATGCTAATAATAGGGCATCACCAAAAATCGACAAAGCACGACTTTCATCCTTACTGGTTTGCAATTTTAGAAACAAATAATACAATCTGCTGGAAGAACACAGCATGTCGAGCCGCAGCTGTGGTAATTAAGGTCTGAAATTGGGGGGGGGGGGGGGCAATTTCATTCGCGCTATAAAGGCCTAGCAAAGTTAGCTTGGTAGCATCTAATTGCGAGTTAGTTGATTTCTACACAATGCTAAGTGTTCAGGGTAAAAATATCAAGAGAACAAGGCCAACATATTCTTGGAGGAGTAAAAGCCAGATTTAACAGGTATAGAGTAAAAACACAGAAATGTGGCAGGAACTCAGCCAGTCCACAGGAGATAAAGATATATTACTGGCATTTCAGGCCTGAGGCCTTCCTCAAGGTATAAGCAAAAAAGCAGGCAGGCATCTGAATTAAACACTGGGGAGAGAAAGGTGGAAGAATGTTGAGGGGGGGTCCAGACCAACAGCCAAAAGGTTTTCATTGGATATGCTGAGGAAAGGGGAGAATTGATTTTGGCTTTTTGAAAGGAGACTGAGGGGAAAAGGGGAGGGAGACAGAACAAGAGGAAAGGAGACGGGGGGAGGTTTTATGGAAACCAGAGCAGTCAGCTGAGACCACGTTAGAGGAACAACACCTCATCTTCTGTCTTGGCACCCTCCAACAGATGGCATTAAAATCATACTCCAGCTTCCATTAAAGCACCCAACCCCCCCCCCCCATCTTCTTCCCCATTTCAACTACAATCACAGCATCTGCAGACTTTTATGTTTCACCTAACAGCTATAGGAAATCTGCATGTTGAGGGGTGGAGTCAGTGAAAATCAAAAGGAAAATGTGGGGAACTAATGAGAGGGATGTGAAAGTCTACAGGGCAGAGTAAAGAAAGAGGGAGTACTTGTTGCCTTGGACGGCTTAAGGGTGGATAGATACCCAAGAAGAGATGAAATTTATCTCAGGCAGCCACAGGAGAGAAGGAAAGATATTCATGGCTGAGATAGTTAAATCTTCACTGGTCATGCGAGGTACCAGATGACTGGAGGACAGGAAAGACAGCCCCTTATTTAGAAAAGCACCATTGCAGACAGAGCACCAATGTTCTGTGAAATAGTTCCTTCTCAGTGTTTGGTAATAGAAGATGCCACATCAGGAGCACTAAATGCAATAGACGAGGTTCAGGAAGGTGCATGTGAACCTTGGCCTCACATGGAAGGGCTGTTCATATCCCTGGGTGGTGGCGAAGGAGGAGGTGCAATAGCAAGTGATACACTTCCTGCAGTTGCAGGGGAAGCACTCAGGATATCAGAGAGATGAGTGGGAAGAGATGAGCAGACAAGACAATCAGAGGGAGCAGTCCCTGTGGATTGCAGAAAGGGGTGTGGAGTATAGTTGCATCTGGTAGAAATGACAGGATGGTGTGGTGAATTTGATGCTCAGAGGGTGAAAGGAGTGGACAAGAGGGCCCTATCTGTTCTATTTGGAGGGAGAGGGGCAAAATTGAAATTCTGAAAGATATAGAAAATGTCTCTATTGACAAGAGTAGAGGGGAAGCTGTTTTGATTGGGAAATAAAGGATTTTTTGATGCAGATGTGGTGAAAGTTTGTAGGACCTCATCCCACTTTCTACCTATAACCACTGCACCAAAACAACTGGCTAGTCACCCTCTCCTTTCTGAAAGCCTTATAACCATACCAAGGCATCCTGACTCTTGCAACACACCCAAGAGACCAGTTTATGGTCACAGAAGTTCTTGTCTATTCTTCTCATCATAGAATCTCCTCCCACTTTTGATCTGGCATGCTTTTTCCTGCTGTCCCATGCTACTGCTGCCTTCTTCTGATGAGCCAAAGCGATATACGGTAAAGCCACTGGTATCTGGCACCTATGGGGATTGATAGATGCCAGATAGGTGCAGTTTCCAATTGGTTGAGATTGCGTGGTTGTGCGGATTGGTCGTGCCAATTTTAAATTTCAGCGTTTTTTACTTATTACAGATATTTGAATTTTTATTAGTTTCCCTCAATTTTTCTTTGCCAGTTGTTTCAGGCCACCGGTTGCTTGAATTCTGGATACCAGGGGCTTTACTGTATCTGTTTCAGAAGGAGAAAACCGCAAAGGACTCCTACACTACCTTCTTGCTACGGCTCTGCTTGTTGGTCACCCATTCCTATCTTTCCTTAGGCCATTAAGCTCCAGTGTGACCAACTTACTAAATACATTATCCACCAATATTCTATTATAGATGCTCTGAAGTGAATCTAAGCACAACTCCGATGCTGTCATTGGTCTGTCAGGAGCTGCAGCTAGGCATACATCCTACACTGTTGTGTGAGGAAAAAACAAGCTCAACAGGTTCCAAGAGCAGTGAGTCCAAACACAATCTGGTTAAAAAGTGATGTTTATTCACACATGTAGGGAGATCATAACAGGAATAAAAAATGCACACGCTCACCGGATTGTGCGACACACTCACAAAAAGATACATTTATAATCAAGTAAAAATTACAATACCCTCCACCCCTTGATACAGTGCAGGCACGGCACTTAACTAAACTAGGGATAGTGACTTCTAGACACCCCTTTGCGCACACCTCACCAATGACTCTCCAGCATAGCCCACAGTTCACAACCTGAAGTGTAGCTGGGGTTTGTCCCAGAAGAGAGAGGCAGATGGTCCACACAAGGTGGGTTTTATATTGACTGGAGTATGGCCCATGTATCAATTAGGTAATTAAAGGGGCCAATGGTTAGGTGTGTGCTGACCTGTGGGTGGGGCAACATTGATTAGCAGGTGAGGTGACTTCTGACCAGGTGCCTGCTGGTAGGGTCGCATGATACATGATCCTCCATATTACACACAGTCACGAGGGACACCAGCAGCATTCGAGTTCCCATACTAAGCAGGAGAATCATGAAACCGGTCTGAGCTCACTTGCCATGATTAAAATCTTTGAGTAAAATGTACGACTAGCTTTGGAAATAGATGGGGGAAAAAAAGTAAGAGCTTAACCTTATCTTTGTGCTGTTCATCCTCCTGGTATTCAAAGTCCACACTTAGGCAAGCTGCAGCCCCTCTCAAAATGGCTGCTCAAAATTTCACACAGGACCTCACACTTTTGAATCTTCTTCCTGACTGGAGGAGCTTGAAGGGAATGGAGCCAAGGTGGGTCGAGTCTTCTTGGCTGCTTTTTCAAGGCAGAAGTTACAGATGAAATCGATGGAAGGAACTGACGGCCTGAGCTATGTCCACTGCTATCTGTAGTTTCTTGCTGTCTTGGATGAAGCCATACCCCTATCATGTACCCTGATAGGATGCTTTCAATGGGATACCCACAGACCTTAAAAGATCCAAGTCATGTACCAAATTTCCTCAAGCTTGTGAGAAAGTAGAGCCACCAATGGACTTCGGCATTGCCTCGATGAGGGTGAGCCAGGAGACATCCATACCTTGGAGTTCAAAGCCGACTACTCCACCTCGGCACCTTTGAGGGAGTCCATAATCAGCTGCATGGTCTTGGTGACATTGAGGTAGAGTTGTTGACCTGCCACAAGGCATGAGTTGCTCAATCTCCCTTGTTCTCCGACCTGACATTGTGAGTGACCCTGCCTATAATGGCAGTGTCCTCTGCAAATTTATAGAGTTGAAGCAATGTTTGACCACACAGTCATGGGTGTACAGGGAGTAAGGCAGTCTTGGGTTGCCCCAGTGTTGATATCGTGAAGGAGGTGCTGGTTATCAATGATCGTAGCCTATTAGAAAGAAAGTTACATAGAGAGGGGTGCTGAGACCAAGATCGCATCACTTGGGGATGAGTTTGCTTGGTATCCTTGTGCTGAAAGCAGAGTTATAGCGCCTTTGGAAGACTACACAAAAGAGTCTGGAAAAACAACCAACTGAAAAACCTCTCAAAGATAAGCGTATACAGAGCCGTTGTCATACCCACACTCCTGTTCGGCTCCGAATCATGGGTCCTCTACCGGCATCACCTACGGCTCCTAGAACGCTTCCACCAGCGTTGTCTCCGCCCCATCCTCAACATTCATTGGAGCGCTTTCATCCCTAACGTCGAAGTACTAGAGATGGCAGAGGTCGACAGCATCGAGTCCACGCTGCTGAAGATCCAGCTGCGCTGGGTGGGTCACGTCTCCAGAATGGAGGACCATCGCCTTCCCAAGATCGTGTTATATGGCGAGCTCTCCACTGGCCACCGTGACAGAGGTGCACCAAAGAAAAGGTACAAGGACTGCCTAAAGAAATCTCTTGGTGCCTGCCACATTGACCACCGCCAGTGGGCTGATATCGCCTCAAACCGTGCATCTTGGCGCCTCACAGTTTGGCGGGCAGCAACCTCCTTTGAAGAAGACCGCAGAGCCCACCTCACTGACAAAAGACAAAGGAGGAAAAACCCAACACCCAACCCCAACCAACCAATTTTCCCCTGCAACCGTGTCTGCCTGTCCCGCATCGGACTTGTCAGCCACAAACGAGCCTGCAGCTGACGTGGACATTTACCCCCTCCATAAATCTTCGTCCGCGAAGCCAAGCCAAAAGAGAAAGAAAAGTTGATAAATAGTTTGTGTTGTTCTTCTTGTTGATCAGGTGCTCCAGGATTAAGTGTAGGGCATTTGCTGTGGAACTGCTTTGGCAGCATGCAAGTTCAATTGGGTCATGGGTAGCTGGTAGGCTGGCATTAATGTGAGCTATTACTAAACTCAAAGCATTTCATTAGAGAAGGTCACCCACTTTTCAATGCTTTAAAGTTACCCAGGTTCACAAGTTACACAAGTACCTCACGCAAATAAACATCTCCTTCAGCAATCTGGGCATGTAGAAGTTCCGGTACTCACCTCCCATCAATATTATTCTTGATGTAGCAACACCGTCAAATAACTGGAAAGTGCTATTTGTATGTACCTATGAACTTTTGATGTCTCCAAGATCTGAACTAGGAGGCGCTGTGAAAGAAGATCTAATATTTTGCAAAAGAACCAATATATATTTAAAGGGACAGTGTACAGCTACACAGGAATACACATCAGTATTCTGGAAACCTCACATTATAAAACTGCTGGTCTAAAATGTTAGCTTATTAATACAAAATAACATCTAGACTCGTAACCCTAAAAATACAAATTTGATGAAATCTCCATCTAAGTTCCATCAAAATGTATCTAACCAAGATAATCTCCAACACAGAAAAACCAGACGACTACTCCAAGTAGTCCCTTCCGTTGGAAGGGAAAAAAATTTTAAAAATACTAAAACAGCACTCATAAAATCAATCATTCAAATATCACCCTTTGCACTAAAACAATTTAGACTTTAAGTTGCCCACTTTAATTAAGATTAGGTTATCCTTTTACAATTTGCATTGCCACCATCTTGTTTTCACCTTACTGAGGGTGTTAGCATTTTATTCAGGTATCATTTCGCTTTCACGCATAATAAATGCATGATATGTCAAGGTACGAGCTTTCAGTATTCTATTTTTACAAAACTGGAAATAATTTATTTAAGATTTATTGTCACATGAATTACCACCCAGGCAAGAATAATTAATGTTTTTGGCAAGGATAAAAATATCCACTGTTTTCTACTATTGAATTGAACAAAATCTATTCACATCCTTTCTTGAATATATGATACACAAATTAAGAAATTCCAACTAAGCCACTGTTGAATTAATAACAATTTAAGGTTTATTTCCAAGATTGGGCAAATCCATTTTTAAATGGCTTTCAGTAACAAACTACAAACAGGATTCAGCATTCATTATCAGCAGAGAGCAAGATTGCAGCATTAAGATTGATGATCAGCCATTCATGTTATTGAATGGTATTATGAGCTTCCGTTTTAGTAAAATGGGATTAACACTGTACGGGATAGTATAGACAGGATGAACTGAATGGTCACAGTTAACATTTCACACAAGCACCAACACAACAGTCACAGCCCAGTGACAATTCAATACATTGGAAGAACTGAGGGAAGGTTTGTCACAGTCTGTTCCAGATTCAATACATTTGCAAAGACACTGATTTTGCAAGGGGAGAACCAATCTAACTATTCAAGAGAAAACAGCTTTTTGAAGCAGCTCTTTTGTGGAATTCAGAGCAAAGCACACTGTGAATAACTGGGCCTTTTTGGTGGATTGACCAGTGTCAGGAGAGTCTTTAGGAAGCAAAGTGCTTCATTTTGAGTATGACTAACAGTGAAGGTCACTTGGAGAGACCAATGCCAGGGTCTTGGAAGCTTCATGGAGGCAGCCCAGTTCAAGTCTTGCCCAATTCAAGTTATGACCACAGCTCATGTGAATGGACATTTCTTCAAAGACAACACAAGGAGAATGAGTCTGTAGCAGCCACAACTCCAGTTTTCCCATCATTTCAACATTAATTCTGAGCATCAAATTTCAAAGGCCTATAATTCAACACTGAATTTAAAAGACTGAACTTTGAAGTAACCTTCTAAATTTTGACCTGGATTGTAATGGTTTGGCTATATCACACGCATACACTAGTAAACCTACACATCGTTGGGGATAGATTTTGTGTTAAGGATAGCTTGAGTTAAGACTGTAGCTTAAGTCTAAGAAACAAATTAGTGTTTTAAAATTAAACACTGTCTATTGCTGCTCGTTACATGTGGTTCATAACAATGGCAATAGACTTTAAAAAAAAAATCGGTGGGAGTTTGGAGCATTTGGCGTTCTTTTCAGTCAAGCTGTCACCTGCGCAAGTGAGATGCAGCATGTTTGGGCAAGAAATCCTCGCCATTTACTTCACAGTGTAGGAGTTTAGAAACAGTTACTTTTTGATTATTGTAGGAGTTTAGAAACAGTTATAGAAGGTAGAAAAAGCAAGGAAATAGCTAAAATGTTCTTTGTGTAAAATGGCGCATGAAAAAGTAGACAAGATAACAGAGGAATTTAAGGAGATATAGAAATATGAACGTACACACAAAGGGCTTGTTTAATAGGGGGTGGGGAAAGGAGGTGTGAGTACGGGATAGGAGAAAGTCGGAGTCAGTCAAGAGTCAGGCGAATAGGGAAAAGTGCCAAACCAATCCAAGAAGGATAAATGTAAGAAAAATGTAGGGGTGGTGAATTGAAAAATGTATAAAAACAAAGAAGCTTCCCGCCCTTGGTGTACTTTCCCGAGGTAGGGGGAGAGTACCCAACCTTGCAATGTTGTAAATGTAAATAAATGTTCTTTGTTCTCAACTTTTGTCTCGAGCATATTTTGTGAACGTGAAGGCACTTCTCACAACAGTAAAGCACTTGTTTTTGGTGGAAGGGTACCCTTTTACCATTTATAAAGACCACCAACCCCTATGTGTACATCACGAACAAGTACGCACCACAATCCACCTCGTGAAGTCCAGCACTTGGATTTCATCCTACAATTAAATGCGGTGGCCAAGGCCCTATCCAGGTGAGACATAGAGACCTTACATACAACAACAATCATAGATTTTACCGCCATGGTCACACACAGCACACTGAACCTGATCTCATTCAGTACCCCCAGATCAACAGGTCTCCACTTGAAAGACTTGCGCCTGGGTGACTCAAGTGAAATATCAGCTTGCGACTTTTCCCACAGGTAGACCCAGGCCATTTGTACCCGCAATAATGCGGCAGGTTTTCATTGCCCTCATAACTTCTCTCATCCAGGAAGGAGAGCATCAGTTAGGCTGATAATGGGGCAGTTTACCTGGCCTCACATCAAGCAGGAATTAGAAGATGGGCAAGGGTCTACTTGCTGTGTCAGCATTCTGAAGTCGACAGACTCACTTGGAAATTTTCCTGTTCAAGATTCTCATTTCGATCAAGTAAACCTAGACAACAGTCCACTCCCCCCATCAAGAGGGTACATCTACCACATAGCAGGAGGCCATTTCTGTCAACAGTACCTCTGCGGACACTGTTGCTCAAGCCTTCAGTGTTCCAAGCAGCATTACGACTGACCGAGAGTCTCAGTTCGAGACAGCACTGTTCCAAACTCTCATTGATCTTTTGGGCACCACCAGCATTTGGACAACGGTCCATCATCCACAGGCCAAAAGCCACATTGAGCGTTTCCACCACCAATTGAAAGCAACATTGATAGCAGGAGGCAATGCATCTGTGTGCAGCAAACATTTGTGTGCTGTCCTCCTTGGCATGCACGCTGCTGTAAAAGCGGACTAAGTTTGTTCTCCTGTATAAATGGGAAATGGTACCACACTGACTCTGCCAGGTGAATTTATTGAACCATGTACTGTGACTGCACTGTGTGAACCATCCAATTAAGTCATCAGACTACAGAAGAACATGTGATTGCTCAAATCAACATCTAGATAACATGCGTCAACTGCAGTGTTTGTGCTGGATGATTCACAACACTATACACATGTTCGTTCGACATGATGTAGTTCACCAGCCATTCCAGCCTGTTTATGACAGCCCTTATGGGTCATACAACACCACCCTAAAAGTTTTATGATCCACATGACTGTCTCCAGTGACCATGAGAAGCCAGCGTATAATCGATGATGAGCTTTCTTCATTACGACCAACACCAAAGAAACAGCTGGACCGCTGCCAGATCCACTGTCCGTCTTGCAGTACCGAACTAAATCGGGCTGGAATGTCAGCCTGCTGGACCATTAGATAGTGGGACAAATCAACTCAGTTGCCTTCTCACATGACTCAAAGGCTGGGGTGGGGGCGGCGCCTGTCACCATCACATATTTACGTGGTCCTCGAGTCGAGCCGGTCGTTGCTTGTAACATGCGCGTGAGGCAGTTGCCGCTGATGACTCATCTGGGGCAACGCACAAGAAATGTAATGTGCATGCGCAGACTGGAAAGGGGAGTTTGAACAGGGCGAAGTTCGCCCACATACATGGGGCTAGGTAGAAGGAGGGCTGATGAGAAGGAGGCTCAATGTCTTTTTTTTTAACCTGAAGAATGGGAGAGTGTGTTCATTTAATGGTTAGTAACGTCTATCTGGAAGTCACTGCAATTTGCACCAAAAAGCAATGATAGATTCATCCAAAGCCAACTACAAACTAAACAACTGGTAAGATTTTGACTTTGATGCATTAAAAATGGAGAGACATTGGAATCAGCAAAAATGATCCACAGATTAGGGAGCTGATTTTTTTGTTCAAATTGGTTTGGGATTGCCTTCAACCCGTCACGTAATTCTGCAGCCGAAGTGGAGCAACAAGCAAAAGGTCATTAGTTCCCGCCAGATCCAGCTACCACAAAGCAGAGGTTATTCAACAGGTGCATTCAAGCTTCTGGTCATCGAACAAGAGAAATGGAAATTGTAATTGAACAAGTGAATAAAATACCTTAAATTTTCTAAGGAATAGGAATTTATTGTCATGAACAAGTCAGGAAATTTGGTGTTTTGAGGCAGAATCATAGACCAAATATTCATATTATGAGAAATCTTTTTCAACATTACTATATTAAAAATGCATGAAAAGTAAGGTAGTGTCTTGGATTCATTGATTATTCAGGAATCTGATGGCAGCGGGGAAGAAGCTGTCCTTGTGCTGTTGAATGCTGATCTTTAGGCTCCTGTACTCCCCCCCCCCCCACCGCCATCCCCACAATGGTAGCAGAGTGAAAAGGGTATGGCCTGGGTGGTGGGGGTCCTTGAGGATAGAGACTGCTGTCTTAAGATACTGCCCCGTGTAGCTGTCCTTGATGGAGTGAAGTCTATTGCCTGTGATGTCGCAAGCCAAGTTAACAACCCTCTGGAGTTTATTCCTGTCCTGAATGTTGGTGCCTCCATAACAGGCAGTGATGCAACCGGCCAGAATGCTCTGTGGTACACCTATAGAAGGTTTCAAGAGTCTTCAGTGACATACTGAATCTCCTCAGTAATCTCACAAAGTATAACCACTGGTAAGCCTTGTTGGTGATTGCATCAACGTGGAGACTCCAGGACAGACCCTTGGAGATATTGACACCCAGGAATTTGAAGTTCTTCACCCTCTCCACTACTGAGCCATCGATGAGGACTGGGACATAATCCTTTGACTTTCTCCTGAAGTCTACAATCGTCTACTTGATCTTGCTGACATTGAAGGCAAGGTTCTTGTCGTTACACCATTCAACGAGCTAATCTCTCTCCCTCCTGTTCACTTCCTCATTTCCATTTGTGATTCTGCCGACAACTGTGGTGTCATTGACAAAATTGTGCCTGGCCACACAGCCATGAGTAGAGCAGTGGGCTAAGCACCCATCCTTGGGGTGCACCTGTGTTGATAATCAGTGAGGAGGAGACATTATTTCCAATTTGTACTGAATGCAGTCTTCTGATGGGAAAGTCAAGGATCTAGTGCGGGGGGGGGGGGGGGTGTGCAAATACAGAGGACTAGAGTTTGTAGCTTCTTGGTCAGCACTGAGGAAACAACAGTAATGAAGGCTGAGCTGTAGTTAATGAAGAGCTGCCCTATGTACGAATTGCTGTTTTCGAGGTGATGCAGAGCTGAGTGGAGGACCAGCAACATTGCATCTGCTGTGGAGCAATTGTGACGATTGGTAAATTGCAGCGGGTCCAGATCTTGGCTGAGGTACGTGTTAATTCTGGGCATGACCAGCCTCAAAGCATTTAATCACAGTAGAAGTTAGTGGTACTGGGCAGTAGTCATTGAGGCAGCTCACACTACTGTACTTGCAAATTGGACTGAAAATGGCAATGAAAAGCAACACACACAATTCTAAGAGATGAACTGCCCACTGAGAGAAACAGATCATTTTGACATTGTTATATCACCAATTCCCAGCAGTGAATTTGGAGAGGAAATTTAAGATTAATGCAACTCAGATGGAGTGTCTGGGATCTTCTTCATCACTTGGGACAAGAATTAATTAGATATATTGAATAGATAACAGCAAGCAAACATTCAGCATCATTATAGCTTCACAAAGAGCTGTAACAGAAGCAAAAAAAAACAGGCTTTTGAACCTCAACATCATTATGAGCTTCAGCAATATAACTACTACATGCCACACTTCAGTCACCAGTCTTAAACCACAATCATTGTGTTAAGGCTACAAAACTAAGCATTTGGAAAGTCTATTGGAAAGTAAGCAAGTATTCCAAAGGAAAAAAACACTAAAGATACTGACATACAGGTCAACATTCTCTCACCACTTTAAACTGTAGATTTTTGTCTTACCTCCATATTTATTCCAAGTCACCATGAGAAATCAACAAAAATAAGACAAACAGATGAGGCAAAACAGTCCTCACAAATAACCGGCTCTGCATTAAGAAAATGCTGCAAATTAAAGCGATTCCCACCCCCCCCCCCCCCCAACCCAGTGAACAATGGAAAGCATTTGTACAGAACAGGATAGCCATCAGAAAACAAATGTCTGCGTCAAAACTAGCTTAGCTATTCTCTACCCTGTCAACACCAGAAACAAGCAAACATTGAAAAGAATCAGCAAACAGGACACTATTTTACCTCAACCACAAAATCGTGGATGAAAGTAAAAGTCACCTTAGTAACAATCAATTACAGCATTCAGCAGGCAAGAAACAGCACACTGCTTTTGCAAATGTTTTTTTTTTAAAAACATGCACATAATAAAACAGCTTCTGCATACGTCAAAAGTAACCAAAGCCTCCAATTAAACAAGTCCTACTAGGACTGACTATTTACAATTTACAGGTGCAAGTACAAGAACAATTATTAAAAAGGTTCAATTAACTGGAGACAAGGTTGTAATTCAAGGGTGAAGGCTTGGAAAATACAGGTCATAAAATATTAAAAACAGAAGAGCACAGTACAATACAGGTCCATCGGCCCATGATGTTATGCCAACCTACACAAAACTAAGCCACATCGATCTAATCCTTCCCAATCTCACAGCCCAAAACCCTCTAATTTTCTTCCATCTCTGCGCCAATCAGAATGTTTTCAATGTCCCTCTAGTGCCAGTCTCCACCTCCACCCCCAGCAATGCATTCCAAAAACCCACCCTTCTCTGTATAAAAACCTCTGGCATTTTCCCCAAAACTTTCTTCCACTCACCTTAAACAGATGTCCTCTGGTATCCACATGTTCCACACCTCTCATAATCTTATATACATCTAATAAGTCACTTTTCATCCCTTGTTGCTCCAAAGAAAGTAGCCCTAGCTTGGTCAACCTAGCATGACATGTTCTCCAATACAGGCAACATCCTGATAAATCTCTTTTGCATCCTCTCGAAAGCTCCCATGTCCTTCCTGTAATGAGGTGATCAGAACTGAATACCATATTCTAACCAGAGTTAATAGAGCTCCAACTTTACCTCACGGCTCTTGAACTCAATGCCCCAACTCATGAAGGCCAAGACACCATATACCTTCATAACCACTTTATCAACTTTTGCATGCCAACCTTGAGGTACCAATGAACTTGGACCCCGAGTTTCCTTTGTTCCTCCACACTATGTACTCCACCTTCAAGTTCAATCTTCCAAAGTGCATTATTTCAAACTTCTCCAGATTGAACTCTATCTGCCACTTTTCCAACCAATTCTGCATTCAATCTATATTGCATTGCAACTTACAACCTTCTGCACTATCCTGAACACCCACAACTTTAGAGTTGTCACTGCAAACTTATGAATCCATCCATTCACTTATTCATTCAAATCATTTTCTTTTTAAAAAGAAAATCAGAGGAGTCCCACAACAGATCCTTATAGAACATGATGAGTCACTGACCTCCAGACAGAATACACTCCATCTACTTCCACCCTTTGCCTAACTGTGATCAAAGCAATCCTGGATCGACACAGAGGTGTTTCCATGGATCTCATGGAATACAACTTCCTAAAAGAGTTTACTATTGGAAATCTTGTCAAACATCTTACTAAAATCCATAAACATCCCATCTACTGCCTTAATTTCATCAATTTAATTTGTGACCTCTTCAAAAACTCCAATTAGGTTCATGAAGCATGACCTGCCTCTCACAAAGCCAGGGTAAGTATCTCCCCGAGAATACTAAATCTAGCCTCTAACAATCCTCTCCAATAGTTTTCCCACCACTGACACAAAACTCACTGGTTCATAACTCCCAGGATTATCCCTCTCACCTTTCTTAGGCAAGGGGACTACATTATGCCATTCTCCAAAACTCCAGTATCTCTCATGTGGCCAGGGAGCAGATAAAGATTATCACCAATGCTTCAGCAATGGTTTCCTTCACTTCCTGGGGGACTTATGGTCCTAATGTTTTTAGATAGCTCAGCACTTTTCCTTTAACCTCGACTCACTCCAGCACATTTACCTGTTCTACAATGACATAACATTTAGCAACATCCACACTGAAACAAAGAAAGATTTCATTAAGAACCTCCATACCTCCTCTGCCTTCAGGCTGATGTTCCCCCTTCAACACTGAGTACTCCTATTCTCACTCCAGTCATTCGCCTATTCTTTGCATACATGTAGAATGCTTTAGGGTTTTGCTTAATTCAACTTGCCAAGGCCTTCTTGTGCCCAATTCTGGCTCTCCCAAGTCCTTTCACTCGTTCCTTCCTGGCTAACCCTGACTTTTGCTTCCCAAACCTTGTGTATGATTCCTTCTTCCTCTTAACTGGCTCACCTCTTGTCAACTGAGTCTCCTTTACTCTTACCATCATTTTCTTGTCTAAATGGTATATTCAGAACCCCACGCAAGTTGTCCCTAAACATCCTCAACATTACTTATGTACATTTTCGTGAGAACATCTGTTCCCAATTTGCTCTCCCAAGTTCCTACCTAATACCATCATGATTAGCCCTTCCCTAATTAAACGCTTTCCCATTTTATCTGCTCATTTCCTTGTCCATAACTACACCAAAGGTTAGGAAGTTGTGATCACCAGCTCCGAAATGCTCACTCACCAAGAGGATTGTCACCTAACCATTATCCAGTATTAGATCCAGGATGGCCTCTGCACCAGTTAACTTGTCCACAGACTAGCAGGAATCTTTCTACTGCCCATCTGATCCTTTTGCACTAAGGAGGTGCCAGTCAATATTTGGGAAGTTAGTCTCCCATGACAACAACCCTGATAATTTTGATATTTCCAAAATCTGCTTCTTTATTTTCTCCTTGGTGTCCCGCTGCCTACTGGAGGGACCATAGAATACTTCCAATAGTGAGTGCTCCCTTCCTATTTCTGATTTCCATCCACATTAACAGTAGATTTCTCCACAATGATTCCTCTCTTTCTGCAGCTGTAATACTATCCCTGATTAGTAACAGCATTCTAATCTCTCTCCCTGCACCCCCACATACTATCCCTTTTAAAACATCCAAACTCCAGAACATGAAGTACCCAATTTTGTCCTTGCGATAGCCAAGTCTCTGTAATGGACACAACATTGTATTTCCATGTACTGATCATGCTCTAGATCTTGCATTAAAGTAAACACATTTCAACCTAACTGACTGTGTTTATTCTCAATCCATTGCCTGTCCTTCCTCACATCTTCATGACACATTGCATCTACCTTTCCATCAACTGCTCATCATCTGACCGAACACTCTGGTTCCCATCTTCCAATGATATTCTGCAAAACACAAAAGTGCTGAAGAAACTCTCTCAGCAAGTCACACAACATCCACACGAAGTCAAGGGCAACCAACCAACATGTCAGCCCTGGGCCCTTCATCAGGTATAAGAATAAACAGGCAGGCACTTGATGTCATCTCTTGTTTCACTTGCAATAATATTATGTATTTTCTACCAATAATACCTCCAAGTTACTTCATGGTTGCATTATCTGACCAAAAATGTACACATAGCCCAATGAAATGTACATGAAATAGAAGAATTAAATGAATATGTGGTCATTGTTGCCTAAAAAGGAGAAAGCGTCTGGGAAGAAAACAAGAGAGACAGCAGATGTTGGAAAACTGGAGCAATACACAAATTGCTGAAGGAACTTTGCATGAAAGGCAACAGACAGTCAACGTTTCAGGCCAAAATCAGAAATAGCAAAAAAATGGGCAGTAGCGCAAATAAAAAGGTGGGGAGGGAGCGAGCGCGAGAGAGCGCAGGCTGGTAGGTTACAGGGGAATATAGGTAAGGGGGAGAAGAAATGGAGAAAAGCTAGGAAGTTAGTGGCATTGGACTGAGGAAGATGATGGGTTGCATGCTGGTATGGGCTGATTCTTTTTCTGGAGTTTATGGAATTGGACATTGTTCATTCATCAGCAAACATCACCACTTCTGATCTTTTGACGGAAAATAATCGGGAAAAAATACAAGTTTAAGATTGTAAAAGTAAATTTTCTCGGACGTAACATGCAAACTTTTGGTAAAGATGGTAGCAAATATTCAGTCAGCGGAGTGCCTTGGTCCTGCTTTGCTTGAAGCAGTTATTTGAATAAAGTTGTATTTGAATAACATGGCATCGTTCAGGATGAAGAGCTCGTTGATGCCACTCGTTATTGGGGTGATGCACTTAAAAGTGTCGCCTTATCCCTGCTTATAAAGAGTTGCCCCGGTCAGAGACTCTATTGGCAAATTTGAGGGGGAGGGGTGCGGGGAAGGTGATAATTATCTATAATGTTATTGATCATCTTTCGGGCAGCTCTGTGGAGGGGATGAGCCTGCAGATGAAGCAAAAGTTAAATGTTTTCAAAGAATATGACTGAAAATAAAGTTAAAAGCTTTATATATTCACGCAAGTATAGTTTGTTCAAATGGAAGTCCAAAGTAGTATTTTTATCTTTTGTCTTTTAAACTGTTTATTCTTAATGCAGGTGTATTAGTTTGGAACTGTCAGAGCACGTCTCAAGCCACTGGAAAATACACTTATCCGGCATCTACCAATCCCCATAGGTGCCAGATATCAGGGGTTTTGCTGTGAAAGGGTCCTGTACCCAGTTGGGAGGGATCTGTTCTGCTCTTGTGATTTTAATAAATGATCTGGATGAAGAAGGAATGAATCAGTAACTCATCTGCATCTGTCCATCATGTTTCATCTCTGCCTGCTTCGCCAATCCCTGCCTCACCCCTTTCACCTTGTCTTCCTTATGCTGCTTCTGAGTGAATCTTCTTCAGCCCAGATGAAGAGTTTGGGCTCGAAATGTCAAACCTTCTTTTTCTACCCCTGCTGCTGCTCGAACAGATTGTGTTTGGCATTGTGGATGAGACCAGTGGATGAGGCCAGTGCTTAGTGACCATTCCATGGGAAGATGGCGGTGAGCCAGCTTGAAACTTCACAAAACTTGCTATACATTTTTAGTTATTCCTCAATTAAGGATTCCAAATTTTCACTCTAAATCTCAAGCTAACGAGCTTAATTACAGAGTCAGCGCTATCACATTTTTAAAATAAAAGTATTGTGCCATCTAGGCCTCTGGCACAGATCAACCATCTGAAAAATCCTTCCCTTCTTCACTACATTTATTGCTCACATTCATTTAACGAGTTGAAGAAAAAAAAACTGCAACCAGCTGGGGAAGTAATTTTAGTAAAATCAGTGTTTGCTCCCTCTCCCCTCAATTCCAATAATACTTAATAAATAGATCAGACTCAAAGCAGCTTTTCAAATAGCAATTCAAAAAACATCAAACATTTCTGTCATTAACCAACAATTCTGCTCAACCCTCTGGGTTTCTTGCTTTTCTCCAAATCAAAGTATTTATGCTCAAAAAATAAGAGTCCTAAGTATTATAAACAATGATTGGCAGAAGAAGTGGAGGGGTGGGTCAATCAATCCGCAGATGATACAAGGGTTGGAGATGTTGTGGACAATGAAGAAGATTACGGTACATTACGACAGGATATAGACAGGATGCAGAGTTGGGCATAGCGGTGTGACAAATAGAGATCAATCTGGATAAATGTGGAGTGATGAACTCTGAAAGGTCAAACTTGGAGGTGGAGTACGTGGTTATCGGCAAGATTCTTAACAATGTGAACGATCAAAGAGACCTTGGGAGTCCAGGTTGAGGGATCCCTCAATGTCGTCACTCAAATTGATAGGGTGGATAAGGTGGCATATGGTGCACTGGCCTTCATTAATTGGGGGAATGAGTTCAAGAGCACTGAGGTTATGTTGCAGATGTAGAAAACTCTAGGTAGACCACACTTGGAGTATTGTGTTCAACTCTAGTCATTTAATTACAGGAAGAATGTAAATCAGTGGTACTCAACCTTTTTCTTTCCACTTACATTCCACTTTATGTATTCCTTATGCCATAGGTGCTTTGAGATTAATAAAGGATTGCAAGGTGGTATGTGTGTGGAAAGAAAAAGTTTGAAAACCATTGTTTTATTCATACCTAATTGGCTCATTATGTGCAAGGTTTCATAACTCCAAAGGAAATGGGCCAATGACAATTTTACTCAAGCAAAATATTTCAGTAACAATTGCATCTAGAGCAGTGATTCTCAACCTTCCCTTCCCATTCACATACCACCTCAAGCAATCCTTTACTAATCACAGAGCTCCTATGGCACAGTATGTGAGTGGAAAGAAAAAGATTGAGAATCACTGATGAAGATGCTTTGGAGAGAGTCCAGAGATTTACCAGGATGTTGCCTGGATCAGAGAGCGTCATATGAAGCAAGTTTGTCAGAGCTGGGGGTTTACTCTTTAGATTGATGAAGATGAGAGGTGTCTTAATTTATGAGATTATGAGGGTCTTGATAGGGTGGGCAGCCAACAGCTTTTTCCTGGGGAATCTATAGCAAATACCAGAGGACATCTGATTAAGGAGGAAGGTTTAGGGGAGATGTCAGAGGAAAGTTTTTCTATTCAGAGTGGTGGGTGACAGGAATGCATTGCTGGGGTAGTGATGGAGGATAGTACAATCGGGACATTCAAAAGAATATTAGATAGGCTCATGGATGTAAGAAAAAAAATAGGTTAAGTATGTGAGGTAGGGAAACATTATCTTGTTGTGAAGTAGGTTTCCATAGAATGCACAACATCGTGGGCTGAAGGGCCAATACTGTGCTTTAATGTTCTATATTCTATGATTTGTATAGTGCCTTTTATTTCATGGAATTAAAATATGCACGCCACCATAGCTCTAGCCACATTCAATACATTTACACCAACCTCCACTGACTGCCCACAGACTTCCTCACAGACAGCCGACATCATCGCTCCCTACAAATAGCAAGAAAACGAATGGCAATATTTTTATAGTTTGAAAACAAACATGATAACAAAAATTTCATCGGAATAAAAGGTTAAAATTCAGTGGGTGATTCTAATAAAATGTTTAAAGATTCAAAATTTCTCAATTCCAAGTACTTAACATTTTCCAAATAATTTGCACATATGTAGCTTTAAAAATTATTAATGTTTTGGAATAGAAAAATATTTCATATTTGTTGCAATTCTCACTGATACAATTTACTCCTTTAAAATATTAACCTTCAATGCAAAATTATAGTTGGAAAACAAAAAAAATGTGGAATTCTCAAGTCTCTTCCTTGCTTTCATCATTAATAATAATTCTGCCACATGTGCAGCACATAACACTTCCTTTACCAGAGATTAACATTGAAAAATAAGTTTAATCTATGCCAAAAAAATCTCAGCAGTCACCACATAGCAGCAGAAAGCTCAATGTCCATGCACACCTCCCGTTCCACATGCTTACACCACCGTGCATAGATAAGAAGCAAAAGACAAGACAAGTGGAATTCGAGCAGAAAAGTCAAGAGAAGAAAATTAGGTATTGCAGAAGCCCAGAACTTATAGGAGGCCAGAACCAGGGCAGCAACAGATGGCATTGTCCCCATAAGGTACCAACTAGATCACCACAATAACTCGTGTACAAATTGCCAAACACACCATGTTCAGCCATGAAACAATAACCAAAGTTCTAATCTAACAGAGAGTGAACAAACAATATGAAATGGGCCCATATTATTTTCAATTATCAATAATAATTGTTATAATTGAGAAAGCACATTAAATATATCCTTAAACAAGACTACACACAAGCACTTCAAAGTCGTTCATTATTTGGATTATACCAGTTGTACATTAGGTTATGAAATACTATTGACTTGAAAGAAAAATAATTTCAAAATATTTGACTGTGATAAATAGTATTTTTTTATATAATGGTAACAAAATAAATGTCTACAAAATTTAAAATCTATTACGACTAAACATCTAATTCACAGGATTACTTTATATTTTGTCTTCATTTTTCACTCATTATCATAGGAGTGGCATTTATTTTGCATTCTCTTTGCTGTTTTCTTCACTCCTTTAGCAGTTTGGAACAGATGGACATACAGTAATCCACAATGCTGTAAGTTAACAATGTTAAATTTCTTAGCATTAAAATCCATTTGGAGACAGTACATTTCAGAAAAATAATTACAATGTAAACCTCTTTAATTACTCCACTCTTGTTCAACACAAATCAAATAAAAATGTCAGCAATGAAAATAGAATGCTAAAAATACATTGTTTTTCCAGATACTAAAAATGCAAAATTATTGTTTCAAGCTGGGAAGAAGCACTTCGACCATAATTTTTAACCCATTTCTTTAAGGGGGGGGGGGGGAAACTGTCCAGCACAAGTGCTAAACATGTGCCTGTGTTCACCTTCTCTAACCTCACCCAGTTCAATGAAACTGAACATGCGGAGCTCAGTGCAATAGGTTGCCAAACGTCTTGAATCGCTTCACCACTGGTGACCAGACAAATAGTCCTAGTTTTTGTTTGCTCAGATGATCAATAAGCTGTGCGTATTGAGGCAAGAGACCGACCACTAACTTCAGCTTGAGATTCTTTCCTTCTAATCAATGCAGTAGACTGCCAATCTATCGGCATCTCTAATAACAATCGCAATCGCCAAGCTACCAGTAACTGGTAGTTATTGACAATACCTGTCCTTCCAGCATTTCCCGCTGCGATGTGACACGTTCCTGCTCCGAGCTGTTTGTCCTTCTGATGGAGATTGGGTGAGCTTTACGCTTCTGTTTCACCTGCCGTGCAGTTGCACCGCTCCCACTTTCAACAGGCATCACTTCCTGGTGATTTCTTCACCTGGGACCCCTGCAGACATTTCAGAAATCATCACGGATCACATTTGCACCCCTTGAGAAAAACTGTCAACACAAAAATCAAAGGATCATATTGGGCAAAAGGTGATAAATGCACCTGTTGAAATCTATAATTGGTTAACAGCATCCTTCATTCAAAGGCTCTGTCCCAAAAGGACGCACTGCCCTGGAAATAGTTTTTTTTTGCAATGATACAGGCCACATCAACTTAGAAACAAAAGTTGATCAAAAACAGCAATAAAATCAACTTATTTTAGTGCTACAAACAGAAATGTTGGACACGATTCTAACCAATTTTTCACCTCAATTTCAAAACATTGAAATTGGACTTTATTTCTGACTTGCAGACAGACAGGGACTTTGTTTTATGTCACTCCAACGGAGAGCAACCCTTTGTGAGAACCGCTGCTGCAACATTGAAACTAAACAGAATCGGCAGAACGTGATTAGATACAATTTTAGCCATCTGAAATATCCTTAAAAGCTTTAATATTAATTGAATGCATTAATGAATTACCAGGCATTGGACTCTCATATCTAGAGGTCTGGACCCAAGGCACGCCCTGGAATCCCACCAAAGCATATACTGTGAATCATGTATGTATGTGCATGCACTGTGGTCTGGAGAAACGCTGTTTCATAGATGATAATAAATGTGAACTTGAAATCACGGAGTCCATTCTGTACTCCTCAGCTCGTTCACACTGACCAACCTGGCATTCTGGGCAGGTCACATTTGCTTGCATTTGAACCATAGCCTTCCAAACTCTGTCTATCCGTACATCTGTCCAATGATATGCATCGGGAATAAAAATCTAATTTCTGTCATGGTAGCCACAAAACTAATGGATTATTGCAAAAATTAAACTGATTCATGAATACCCTTCACACAAGGAAACAAAAATTCCTGGGGACGGTCGGGGGTCTTAACAGAGTGGACTTGGGGAGAATGGGTCAATCCAGAAATGAAAATCATGGTTTAACAATTGGGGACACCCATTTAAGATGGAGTTGAGATGTGTGTTATCTAAAAAAAAGTTAAGGGTGTTTGGAACTCTCTTACTCAAAGAGAAATGGAATCAGAATAGCAAAAGACAATCACAAATCGTGGAGTTGAGATTATAATCTAATTAAAATCTGGAGCAGGTCCTGATATATCAAGGAGCCAATCTCTGCTCCTAATTCACATGGCCCAGAAAATCTGCAAGTCTGGCCATCACACAACTCCAGATCCAAAATATGTACTTAATTTTCAATTGCCTTCAATGGTAGAGAGCATTAAAAATAAAAGGTGGCATGCCAAAAAATTAGCAAATTAATAAATGCCACCCTTCCTCCACCCTTAGTAAACTCATTGCCATCCAAAACTCTGCTTTGCGTATTTTAACACCATATGCTTCCTTCACCTTTGTGCTCACTGTCAGGTCTGTTATGGTTCCTGAAAAAAAATGTCAACTTTAAAATTAATATTTTCAAATCTCTAGGGGCATCACCCCTCCCTGGTTCTAATAAAAGAGTGACAGAATACAATAGAGCAAGAGAAGAAAATAAATCTGGAATAAAAGCTCGAGAGAATCAGATATTGGGACCGGAGATTAGTGAGAAGGCTGATGGAAAGCAGAACTCTCAAAAGGGCCTCAGGTGTTCACAACTTCTGATCAGAGAATCAAAACTTGGAGTTCAGGTTCATCGGTGGAATGAACAAGAGGCTGTGCCACTGCATTCGATGTCCCTGATGGCACTCCCTTTGGCTTCTCTTTCTGTTACTGGTGGGGACGTTGGGCTAGTGGCATCTCGGTGCGCTTTCATGGCAAAGGTTAACAAATTTTGTGCGTTGTGTTGTAATGGAGGATTAAAACCATGTACCCAGATGCTTTTTGCTTATGTGGAACTGACGACACTGGTCACCTTACTTTCAGAACTAGCAGATGTAATTAAACTCAGCCATGGGGACTTATCTGAAGATACACTTTGAAATGGAATTCCACTGTGAGGCCCAGGGAAAGCAGTTGTCAAATGCAACACTCTGAAATTGACGAATTGGTCACAACCTGTCTTGCTCGAGAAGTTTTAATAAGTCTTTGTATCTACGAGATAAACCAGGAAATCATAACATTCTGGTTCCATAATAATTAATCTTCTAAATTGTAGAATGTAATGTTCAGTTTTGATTTTGACTGACAAATATTAGAAGGAGTAGGCGCATGATTAATTGTTTTTGGGGTATATAAGCCTGTGGTCCTGCTGCTGAAGTTTAGACTCTCTGAGGGGTGGGAACACCCCTTGTCAAGAAGGAAGAATAGCCAGAGTCCGAGCAACGTCCCGGTCAGGGGAGGTGGAGAAGCTGCTACCGGCGCCCTGACAACCTACTACAAGTGTGCAGTCGTTGCCTCGCTTTGGCATTTAGGACCAGTCCAAGCATTGATAAGTATAGTTGGAAAGGGCTTGCATATTGTAGTGTGAAATCAGCTTTTAAATTAGTAATAAACATTTGTATAAACTGAACTGCTCTCGGTGTGTGTGTCTATTTTCTTTCGGTAGCTCAAACACTGTGACCAATCTAAAATGAACAAAATGAGAGGTATAAGTTTACCCAAGACATGTGTACACAACAATAAAGGAATCTTGAATCATAATGTCTACAACAGTAACCAAAAAACTGATGGTTGATTGTAAATGGATGTCCTTCACAGAAGGAAGGTATCAGTCCAAAATATCCTCAGTAACTGAACCTGCAGAGCTGACAAGGCAAAGCCTGGAGACAGCAGCAGGTCTGACACTTTTGGGAAGGCCATCTTGGGACTGGTCACATTCTAAAATTAGATTAAATTTAACTTTATTGCCAAGTACAGATACAAAGCCAATGAAATTCAATTGGCATCTAACCAGAAGTACAAAGAATAGTGCTATTTACAAGTAACTGTGAATAAAAGCAAGCACTCCAGCAAACAAACAAGGATAAAAGTACTGGCCCTACAAATACGGCCAGTGCTGAATGCAAGGTTCAGCAGGGTCACAGCCTAGGAAAGAACATCTTCCTGAGCCTGCTGGTTTAGGAGCGGAGGCTCCTGTAGCACCTACCGGAAGGAAAGAGAGTAAAAAGTCCATAGTCAGGGCGAGATGAATCCTTGATAATGCTTTTCACCCTGCTCAGGCAGCCTTTCTGATAGATGTTCTCAATGGTGGGTAATTGGGGGTCGATAATCTGCTGGACAATTATCATCACCCACTCGAGTGCTTTACAGTCCGATATGGGACAGTTGCCATTTCACTCTGAGATGTCGAGGTGAATATGCTCTCAAAGGTACAGTGGTAATAATCCATCATTTCCCTGGGACAGAGGTGAGCCTTCTTAATGCTCTGCAGGAAATAAAGGTGCTGTTGATCATGATGGAGGAGTTCAGGGACCAGGTGAGATCGGAAATGTGGATACCTAGGAATTTGTAGCTTGATACACGTTCCACTACAGTTCCATTGTGTAGATAGGGGCAAGAGTGTGGCTCCCTCCACAATGTCTTCTGGGTGTTAAGGGCCAGGTTATTGTCGGCACACCACACGGCCAGGTGCTGGCCATCTCATCATCACATCTGATCAGGCCAACCACCATGGTGTCGTCTGCAAACTTGATTATGGAGTTAGAACCATGTACAGGAACAAAATCACAGGTGAAAAGTGAAATGCTCAGCACACGGCCCTGAGGCATGCTGGTGCTCAGGGTGAGAATGGAAAAGGAGAGGTTGTCTAACTTAACAGAGTGAGGTCTGTTGGTCAGAAAGTCCAAGGTTCAATTGCAGAGGGATGAGCTGATGCCAAGCTTGCAAAATTTGGCGATCAACTTGGAGGGAATCACAGTATTGAATACTGAACTAAAGTCAATGAACAGCATTCTGACATAAGAGTTGAGAGGTTGAAATGCTGCTGTTGAGAACAATATGCGGGCTTGGTGAAGAGGGCGTCCAGTGACCAGGTAAAGGTTTGTTTTCCTTTTTGAAAAGCAGAATGGACAGGGGATAAATAGTAAAGTGTTATGCTCCCCCCGGAAAAGGTGATAGAACAAGGAGATTTTCAATGTTCCTGGTGACCAAACATGCAACAGGAGCTCTTGCCAAAGCACATCAAACAGTTGAATATGCTGCATCCAGGATGCAGAAAAAAATGTGGATAGTATATATAGAGAGATGGTCACACAACAGGTGGAAAAAAAAGATTGGTTATCAGAAGGACATCAAGTGCAGGCAGGTAATACAGGGGTCTCCTATGATTATCCCCACTCAAACAGGAAACTGTTGACAGGTGGGGGAGATGGCTTCTCAGAGGAAAGTGGCAACTGCAGCTATATTTGTTGCACTATAGATGGTGGTACTGATGCACAACAGTGGAAGGAAATGTCCATCTGATCAGTGGGAGTGGGTATTCATAAGCAGAACAGCCAGGGTGCTTCTTCGGTCAAAAGCGAGATTCCATAAAGCATCCCTAGTACCACCAATATTTTGGATCATGCAAAGAACACTCTGAAGGGGAATGGAGAGCAACCATTGGTACTTACCACATCGGTATGAAGTGGGAAGAGGTCCTGTAATTGAATTAATTGTCTGTCAGAGCTGTAAAACACAGGAACAGGCTCTTCACCCCAACTCATCTCACCACCCTCTTGAGTTGGCACTCAGTTCCCTTTTAAATCTCCCTACAAACATCCGCCCTCTCAAATCTACATGAAAGAACATCATCCAGGGTATATATCACCGATTATTTACCCAATCGACACCCTTCATGATTTTAGGTCACCTGTCTCCTATGTTCCAAGAAGGTGGTAAAGGTTCCATTATTATCACATACTACTACATTTAGAAAGTAACATACATAAACTTCTTTAAATTTTGCCCACTGCCAGGCAGAGCTTCGCCACTTTGTCCGGCGCCCCTCAATGAAACCCACAGCAACAGGTGTTCCCAGCTGATCTCCCCTCCAAGTACTGACCAGTCCTGAGCCTGCTGAATTTCTGAGATCGATCGTCGCCGCAGAGCCATACCTATCCAATCTTCTCATAACTCAAGCCCACCAGTCCTGGTAATATCCTCACAAATCTTTCCTGCATCATAGGGCATCTTCCCTATGACCAAAACAGAGGTGTGACTTCCTGTACAGGTGTAACGTGATGTACCTGGTCTTGTACTCAATGCCCTGATTGATGAAGGCACGCATACCAAATGCACCATCCTGTCTACTTGTGTTACCACTTTCATGGAACAATGTAGCAAGTACCCTTAGGCCTCCCTGTTTAAAATCGGTCTCCAGGGCCTATCATTTACTGTGCAAATCCTACCCTGGTTTGACTTAAAGTGCAACACCAAGTATGCCCAGTTTTAACATCACTTCATAATTCAAGAATATAAAAAATAGACCATCAAAATCTGGAACGTCACTTCTCAGTAGATACTGCAATCTATCAAAACCCCAATTTCGTGTAAAAATGTGCCATTTGCTGACAGCAAGTTTATTTTGTGGGGAGAGGGGGGAAATCAGCTGGCAATCTGATGCTCCAACACCATCCTGTCTACTTGTGTTACCACTTTCATGGAACAATGTAGCAAGTACCCTTAGGCCTCCCTGTTTAAAATCGGTCTCCAGGGCCTATCATTTACTGTGCAAATCCTACCCTGGTTTGACTTAAAGTGCAACACCAAGTATGCCCAGTTTTAACATCACTTCATAATTCAAGAATATAAAAACAATATGTGCAAATCAACAAAACATCTTGTCATGAATGGTGATAGACAATTGAACAGGCAAAAGGAAGACAAACACCAAGAACCTAGTAAAGCATTCGCAACATGTGCTTGGCTTCAAGCCAACTGCTCGAGTAAATTTACAACAGGCATCCATCGAACAATGTGGAAAGCTGTCTGACATTATCCTATGCACCTCAATCGCTGGTACCATGTAAAATTATGGAAACTTTCTTTGACATTAGCATCGACCTGCACTTACAATAAACAGCTTGCTGATACCAAATCTGAATTTGCCAAGATTATTTGGCTCCAGATTTCAGCACAACTTTGGTCCATACATCTGTACAATTCAGCTTTTATTCAAAGTGACTGCCCTGATTTCAAGGAAGCATTTGACACAATACTAAATCAAGAGTCAGTAGTTCAACAGGTTATATCATTTCTTGCGCAGATGAAGATCTTTGATTGTTGGAGGTCAATCATACCAGCCCTCGGAGTGCCACAGGACAATACTCCATTTCCTGGTCATCTTCAAAAGCTTTTCAAGGATCTTTCTTCCATGAGGTCAGAAATAGGATTATTCACCAATGTTCAGTGCCAATTACAACTTCTCAACCTATACTTGCATATAACAAGACTGAAACAAACATGGGCCAGAAAGTGGTAAGTAACAATCAGATCAAATAACAACCAGGTAATTATTTCCAATGAGAGAAACTGCCTATTAATATTCAATAACATCAGAATAATTGAGTTCCCCACCAATGTCTTGTTACCATAAAGCACAAATCCTGTCAAAATAGGTCAGAGATGAGCAATCAAGGGAAATATATTCAAATTTATTTCTAAAATATATTCCTTACTGCTGAACGAGGGCCCAAAGCCAGGTTTGCACAAATCTAGAGTGAGATGGGAATCAGATTTGAACATATCAATTGAATAGCTCTGGTCAGATTTATGTCAAGGCAGTTTGTCAACTGCCTTTAATGCCCGGTACAGATTGGTTCACTATAATTTCCTCCATCAGCTGTATCTCACCCCACAGAAACTACATCAATATAAGCCTGAGTTGTCAGAGATGTGCTTCAGATGTGGTATACAGGTTGGCTCCTTCTTGCGCTCTACCTGGCTTTGTACAAAGGTGAGGCCTTATAGGTACGACCTCTGTGACACCCTGACTAGGATCACAGGAGTCACCTTTCCATTAGATCCAGAGCTTTGCTTAGTGGGAAATTTCACAGGCGTCAGTAGATCTTTAATTACCAAATTAAGTTTATAGAAATTACTCTATGTGTGGCCAGGAAATGTATAGCAGTGACATGAAACCTGATACCCCTCTCCTCATTGATAGATGGTCTTCAGAAATGAACAGCTGTATTCCTCTTGAAAAGATCACATGTAATCTTAGAAAAGGATTCAACACCTTCCTGAAAATTTGGCAGCCTTGCCTAGAATATATAGGCACCATTGACACCACTATTGGGATATGATCATTTCTGGTTAGCCAGGAGGCCTCTTTAAAGGATACAACTCTGTGGTAACACCATGTCTCGGTGTTTCATTGACGATGGGGTTTTTCTTTTCCTCTCTTTCTTTGTTCTTTATTTTCTCTTTGTTTAATTGGGTTTGTATAGAAAAATTGGGGAAGTAGAGTTTCTTTGGTGTTTTGTGTTCTGCATAATTATTAATTACACTTAAAAATGAATAAAATATTTAAATAAAGAGATTAGCAATCCTTTTGGCAAATGACTCGCATTCTGAAATAATTCCTCACCACCATGTGCAAGGCTCTATCCACCTCTCTGAAGGACTGCTGTTCAATAACATGCATGCTCAACATCATCCAGCACAAGGCAACCCACTTGATTAGTTCACTAACAGCCTATTCCAACACATCTCTCAAACGTACAGCTTTGACCATCAAGGGCAAAGGCTTCAAGCACCTGGGACACCACACTGCAGATATTTCCTTCCAAGCCATACATCATCCTGGCACTGCCTTTTTTATAATCTCAGTCCTGGAATTTTCCCGTATGACAGCACATCACCAAAGAACAGCAGTGAAGATGCCGCCACTGCCATTCCCTATCTGGTTCTGTGTACCACTCTGAAAAGGATGCAGGGGCCAGTGGAGATGGGAAATGGACATCGTTCTTTTGAGTGATGAATACATTTCAGAAAATGACTATTTTTAAACCATGAATTCAGTCCTCCTGTGCTCAGCCATTTAATAAGATTGCAGTTGACCATTTACTGCAGGCATTTTCATGCACCAACATAACCCACAATTTTATTAATGTCCAAAATTCTATCGACCGTCCTTAAATATATTCCACATGTAAGCCTCTGTGACTCTTATAATACACAAGTAAAACTCTGCACCATGAAAGTCAGACAGTTTTACATCATGGAAATTGGTCTGTCTTGTATCGGTCTATCTTGTGAATGCATCCAATGTAACCAAAGAGTAGGAGACAGCTGAGACCCTTTGAAACACTTTTTAAAAATTACAAAATGGAGTTATGAGAAAAGCTGTCACCAAGGGTACATATTGAGATTCTAAAGGAAGAGCAAAAGTGACATTTTCTTGATAATAAATGCCGATTCAAATTGCAGGGCTGTGGTGACACACATAATGGTAGCGGCGAACCAGCCCCACTTGTCACCAGCTGTAGCTGTGGCAAAGATGGCGTCGCGGGTCCTTCTCTTCCGGTGCACATGCACGCTTATGCCAACGAGACGCAAGTTCCTGAACATGAGGGGCAGGCTGAAGATGGCCTTAAAGGGTGCAGCACCAACTTCAAGGTAAATCAGTTGTACTAAACAAGCTCCCAGCCTGTTGTCTCAGTCTTTTCACTACGCTCGTGCATCACACGCTACGCTGGTGCTCGGACAAGTCTCCACAGGGGCACCGAATGTAATCTTGCAATGCTCTTTGTATGCATGAATAATACTGGAGGATCAGAGAGCAGCAAGGCAATCCACTCGTTCAAAAGAGTAAATGCAAGCCCATCAAGGATAGGCCAGTCAATTTAATTTCAGGGGTGGGAAATATTAACCATATAACCATTCACGGAGCGGAAACAGGCCATGTTGTCCTTTCGAGTCCGCACCGGTTCACTGATTTTGTGCGTTCTAGAAACATTGATCAGGGACAGGATTAATTGTCACCAGATAGAAAATGGACTACTTGAAACATTATGGGTAAATCAGGTTTAATCAATGCAAAAGATTTTTTTAATGGTTTAACACTACACGAAGAGGATAATGCAGGAAATGTGATTTTCAGGAGGCTTTTGATAATGGGGGCACATAACAGGCTCAAAATTGAAGTACGTGGCATAAAACTCATTCTTCTGAACTGCAAAAAGAAATGGTGATAAGCAGCCACAGGATGCGAACAGGCTGATGAAATGGGCAGAGTATGGCAGAAAAGTGTGATGCATTTTGGTAGGACGGAAGAGGAAACAAAATAAAATAAAGAATAATGTTCCAAGAGTGCAGGACCAAAGGGATTCAAGGTTACCAAAGCACAAATCACTGACAGTGGAGAAGGCAGCTCTTGAGAGCAGGACAGCCACAGTATACTAATCCTTTATAAAGCACTATTCTAGCTTCCACTGGAGAATTTGTTCAATTATGGTTGCCACATCATTGGAAAGCTGTGAATGCATGAGAAAAGAGATTCTGGAAAAGATTGACTAGAATGAATCATGGAATAAGGGGCTACATTTTCAAAAGTTGCCTCAAAAGATTGGGACTTTTTTTCCTCACCTACAGCCCACAATCAGTGAGGATTAGTAAGAACATCTCTTCCCCAATCTCCATCAATACCGCCACACCAAAGGGCTGCATTCTTAGCCCCCTGCTCTACTCGCTTTACACCCGTGACTGTGGGGCTCGATATGACAACACCACCATCTACAAATTCGCTGACGATACCACAGTAGTGGGTTGTATAAAGAAATACGTTGAGTCAGCGTACAAGATTGAAAACTTGGCCAAATGGTGCATCAACAATAACTTCACACTCAATGTCACCAAAACCAAGGAGCTGATCGCTGACTTCAGGAACGGAAAACCTACTGTGTACGATCCAGTGATCATTGGGGGAAAATCAAGGGCAGAGAGGGTGAGCAATAAGCTCTTGAGAATTAATATTTTGAAGCATCTTTCCTGGAGCAAACACAATAACAGCATTGTGAAGAAAAAACATCAGTGACTCTACTTCCTCAAGAGCTGGTGATGGCTTGGTGTGGCATCGGAAACCCAGACATATTTCTACAGATACGTGGTGGAAAGGGTGCTGACCGGCTGCATCATGCTTTGGTATGGGGACACCAATACCCCCAAGCATAAAGCCCTACCAAAGGTAGTGGACACAGTCTAGGATATAACAGGAAAACCCCTCCCCACTATCAAAAACATCTACGGGGAACGCTGTTGTCGGAAAGCAGCAGCGATCATCAAGGATCCACACCACCAGCACATGCTCTGTTCTTGCTGCTATTATCAGGAAAGAGGCATAGCTACCACAGGACTCATGCCGTCAGGTTCAGAAACAGCTGCTAACCCCCATCTCCCCACCATCCCCTAACTATCAGACTCCTCAACAATAAACTCATTCAGGGACTCGTGCACTTTATTGTTTGTTTTCTTTTCTCCTCTGATTTGTACAATTGTAAACAAATAAACAAATATAAACATGTATACATTATTTAGTTTTATTTTGCACTACCAATAAGTGGTACTTCTGCTTGGCTCACAGAAAAAAGAATCTCAGGGTTGTATGTGATGCATTTATGTACTCTGACAATAAACCTAAAATCTATTTTCTTTAGAGACAGATGAGGGTATCTTATGAGTGATCTAGACCAAATGGGTAGTGGGAGGTTATTCTCTCACTTGGACGAGGTCACAAGCATAAAATAAAAGGGAAGAGAATTAAAACCAATAGGTGAATAAATTTCTTTATGCATTGTGTAACTGGAATCTAGAATGTCTGTGCACATGGTGGAGGTAGGTTCTTTCTCTACCTTCAAGAGGGAGTTGATAGATATATGTGGGGGGGCAGTGGAATCACATGGATAAAGAGAAGGAACTGAGTGAGTTGTTCTAATGAACGTCCTCTTTTATGATGGGGTAGCAAGCTGCAGTGATCCACAAGCAGGTCACAGAAGTGCATGCTCACACTAAGCTGACATCACAATGGGAGGGACCGAAAAGGATCATGGGACTGGTCTGATACGCTCTCGGAGAGTTCCAGTAAAGTCAGTTGGTTGGCTCAACTCACTCACAGCTTCGGTGTGGTTTTTTTGCTTTTGTTCACTTCACAGCATACCAATCAAAGTGTTGACCCCGACCATCCAAAACAGCATTTAGGACCCCACGATGAATGACATGAGTGCACAGAATGCAGTCTCGTTGAAGCTGCCGACCATTTGGATCTCACAGCCGCTAGTCTGGTTCACACAGGCCAAAACCCAGTTTCAGGCCAGGCAGATCACTGCAGACTCCACAAGATATTACTACGTGGTCAGTTCGCTTGACCAGGAGACCGCCGGACAAATCATTGATTTCTTACACCAGCCGCCAGATGCTGACAGGTATGAGGCAATTAAGGCACTCATTATCCACACCTTCGACCTTTCCCGCCGCGATCCATTAACAATATTTGACGTTCATGAAATCCTTTGAACATCACATTGAAAGTAATACTAAAAATGCTAAAGATCATCTGTATTACCTGGAACAGTATACTGGGGGACAGGTGAAGGAGTTGGTCAAAAGTTGCCAATATACAAATCCAGAACAAAGTATTAAAAGGGCAAAAGATTTATTGCCTCATCATTATGGCAACGAACATAAAATTGCAAGAGCCCACAGACAAGATTATTTCTTGGTCATCAATAACCAGAGGACATAAAGGCTTTACAAGCATATGCACTCAAAGGATGCTGTAACACAATGGGAAGCAGTGTATATTTGCAAGAGCTGAATTTGCTTGCTAATTTGTTGATTATTGTAAATAAATTGCCTTAGAAGCTGAAGGATTTATGGAGAACCAAAGTTGCAGAGATTAAGATTCATCCCAGAAGATACACCACTTTTGAGGATGTTGTACAATGTTCAGAATGACATGTGCATGTTAACACTGTACCAGTATTTGGAAATAGTTCCTAAAGATGTAAAATCTAAATCATTGTCTCAACAGACACCAAAGGGAAGTACCTTTGTTACTGCTGTGTCAGATACAAGCACAAGAAAGAACCAGGAAAGAAAGCAAAAAGAAATTCAGACTGTTCAGGAAAGCTGTTTGTATTGTAAAGATAAGCATGCTTTAGAAAAATGTTTACGATTAGAGAAAAAGTTGCATGACAAGAAATTAACCTTTTTAAAGAAGAATGGAATAGGTTTCGATTGCTTGTGTAAAGGACACATCACCAAAACTTGTAATAAGCAACTCAGTTATGATATATGCAGTTTAAAGTATCCCAAGTTATTGCATAGTCAAAAAAGTAAATTTAAGAAGGTTGTTAAACAATCTGAATCCAAGACTAAAGACAAAGTCAAATAGGATGCTTCAGCTTTGGTTCAGACAGTCTTACTGGCACCGGTGACAAACCTCTCTCAATAGTTCCTGGACTAAAAAAAGGAAGCTTCATACAGAAGACCTAAGCATTTCTTGATCCAGGAAGTACTGCCTCAATTTGTACTGTTGAAGATTAAGTTTAATCATTAATTCATGGTAAAAGATCACAGATCTTGTTGAAGACAATGAATGGTGAAAGGAACATTGAAACTAATATATTTTCAGGTTTACAGATTGCTGAATTGAATCGCAATGAATTTTGCAATTTTCAGAAGACTATGTCTGTGAATAAGGAGAATATTCCCTATCAGGATGATATCAAACAGTGGGATCATCTAAAAGACGTTTGCTTACCCAAGATTGATGCTAAAAATCAAGATGTTAATTGGATTAGTTACAGCAAAAACTCCCAAATCTCTAGAAGCAATAAGGAGTCAATAAGGAGTCAATAAGACAGACCTTAACCATGAAAACATTGCTTGGATGGACCATTAGGAGGAAAAATTAATCATCAAATGTAAATGTCAACTGAATTTCAGTTGTCAAACTTAATCATCTATGAGAACAACAGTTTAAAATTGATCTTCCTGAATGTCTCATAGATATTAAAGATCCTTCAAAGGAGGACAAGCAGTTTCTGGATATAGTTTCAAATTCTGTTAAACATGTTGATGGTCATTACTGTAGAGCATTACCTTTGAAGAAAAAGGGAATTGTAGGCCAGATAATAAAATAATTGTGGAAAAGCATACGCTGAATTTGAAGAGAAATTTCAAGAGAAATTTTTCCTTTCATTTGGAATATACCAATGTCATATTGGACATGATAACCAAGGGTTATGTAGAAGAGGTATGAGAAGATATTTGGAATGTAAAGATGGTAGAAAAAGGTATTTACCTCATCGCAGAGTTATATATCCACAAAAGAAACTACGCATAGTATTTGATTTGTGGAGCATCATTTCAAGGAGTTTCATTGAATTCTCAACTTTTATAAGGTCTAAACTTAACTAGTACTTTAACAGGTGTTTTGATAAGATTTTGTGAAGAGCCTATGGTAATTGCTGTAGATATTAAAGCGATGTTTCATCAAGTGAAAATACCATCAGAAGACAGTGATTTTCTACAATAGCTATGGTGGCCTAATGGTGATTACAGTAAAGATATGATTGAATGCAGAATGACAGTCCATTTATTTGGAGAAACTCCATTACAGTGTTGTGTAAATTTTGTGTTGAACATAATGAAGAGCAACTTAGTTCTCAAGCTATAAGCATCATCAGAAATAATTTCTATGTTGATGATCGTCTTACTTCAGTGGTTTCAGAAAAAGCAGCAATAGATCTTTATCATGAGCTAAAAGAGATCTGTAATAAAGGGGGTTTCTTCCTTCCAAAATGGATTAGCAACAGTCGAGATGTGTTGGCTGTTATTCCTGAGGCAGAAAGAGCAAAGGAGATAAAACATCTTGATTTGGATTGTGACATTCTACCTGTCGAAAGAATTCTAAGGATGCAATGGAGTATTCAATCTGACGTTTTCAAATTCAAAATTGTTTTAAAAGAATGGCCTTTAACAAGAAGAGGTATTCTTTCGATCGTAAGCTGAGCGCAATATACAATCCTCTGGGAATATTGGCACCAGTAGTATTAATAGCCAAGAAAATTCTGATGTTGAGACGGTTTAAGGCATTGGAGAGGCCAATTTGGAGTATTGCGTGCAGTTCTGGTCTCCAATTTATAGGAAGGGTATAAAATAAGGTTGAGAGGGTGCAAATAAGGTTTACAAAATGATGTCTGGATTGCAGTATTTTGAATACGGAGAAAGATTGAGTAGATGGGACTTTATTCATTGAAGCGTAGAAGGTAGAGAGAGGATTTGATAGAGGTATTTAAAATTATGAAGGGAATAAATGGAGTACATGTGAATAGGCTCTTTCCTCTGAGGGTAGGGGAGATTGGAACAAGGGGTCATAAGTTAAGGGTTAGGGGGCAAAACTTTAGGAGTAATATAAGAGGGTAGCTGAGTGGAATGATCTTCCGGAAGAGGTAGTTGTGGCAGGGTCAATTCAGTCATTTAAGAGGAGGTTAGATGAGTACATGGATGTGAGGGGATTGGACAATTATCATGGACAATTCTGCACCAAGAAATTCTTGGTTGCTGGGGACAAGAAAGGTTTCGTTCAGCAGGTACAGATTAAAACCAAGACTGGTTACTTAAATCGACCAATTACTAAAAATCAGTCTTTTACAAGAAGCGGAATGTTTTGATTTCTAATCTTATACTTACCTTATTTACTTTTGTATCTGTAATAGTAATTATTATATATTAGTCATTAATGTCTTTTATAATAATTAGGGGCTAGAATATAAAGGTTAAAACCTTGTGTTTTTGATTTTAGTTAATTTTAGGCCTATCTCTTTAAGAAAGAGTATTGTTTAGTGTTACCATGGTGTCCATGACATAATGTGTCGTAATATCTGTGCAGACTAAGAGTTTGCATCTCATTCTTCGATGAACCATGAAGAAGACACAAGCTCGAGATAATTTTCTTTGAATTTGTCTTATTCGTCTTGTATCTTTTGTATTCCTCTTTGATGTTGAATACCATTATGTTTTTAAATACAGCTGAATGCTTTGTTTATTCATCATTATGAAATCTTAATACAAAGTTATTCAAAATGTTTATCTGTTTTATCAACAAATTAAAGCGACTTAAAGCTGCATCTACAAAGTTTGGTTTATTGGATTAATAAGATAGTAATTCAGAATATCATTCTCATGTTTCTTTGAAGATGACATATCTTGAAATTGAGAAATACTAGAACATGGAAAGTGTCATCTATACCCAATGCCTCCTGGTGGACCTGAAAGACTACTTTCTGGTCAATTCCAGGACCTTCCAGACCTACACCCTTCGAGAAGCCAAGTTACTGGCCCTCCACCTCAACTTGCTAACCTTAATCAGGCAAGGAGTTTGCCATAATCCTGGTAAGATTCCCTGTCATTATAATACCACAGTTCTCCACCACATGGCATGTTCCCAAAACATGGCATCCAGCACCACAATTCCCATACAGGGACTGCTACTACATGCCCAGGCACACAGGCTTCCTCCTGACAAGCTGCAGCTTTCCAAGGAAGAATTCAGGAAGATAGAGGAGATGGGAATCGTTCTCTACACATGGTGCCAAAGTCTTCTGGGGTATGGAGACCTTGGCTCAACGATGCCACAACAGCCAACCAGTACCCAGTTCCCCACATCTGGAATTTTACAGCCAATCTACCTGGAGTGAGGATCTTTTCACGCAAAAATAAAACCCAACCTGGTCCAGGGTACCCCATCCTTCATCTCTGCATTCTGCCTTTTCAAGTGCCTCCACATGCCATTCGGCCTCAAAAACAGCGCCGACTTTCCAGAGACTCAAGGACTTGGTGGAGCACAGACTGGATTTTATTTTTATCTACCTAGACCACACATGTCAAACTCTGGACCGCGGGCCAAATTTGGCCCGCGATATAATTATATTTGGCCCGCAAGATCATTTCAAAAATGTATTAGCGGTGGCCCGCTGGCCGCGGCGGCAGTACAGCACATGCACAGTTAATACTATAAATCCCAGAATGCATTGGCGTCAGCCCGCTAATCGCCCCCACCTCCTCTGTTTACGTTGCAGGGTCTCACCGTGGACTCTGGTTTTGGGGCATGGCCGGTGTCAGGGGAAGCCAAAGCCGCTTCCCAGCGCCCGGAACCGGAGGCCTCGGGCCTGACCTCGCCAGGACCGTTGCCCACTCCCCCTCCCTGCCGCAGGCCGACCCGCGACTCACGGTGATGGGGCCGCTGATCCGCCGAGATGCCGCCCTACAGTGAGAGCCGATGCCCCCGCACTGTCGTTGTCCAACCCGATCGCCCGCAAACCCCGCCCTCCCGCACACAGGCCTGAGTAAGGATTATGAACTTTAATCTCAGGATAAAATGAACTTCCAATAGTTTCATGTCACAGTGATAAATATATTCCTGGTTAAAAATGGTCCTGCACCTGGATACAAGCTCATTAGGCATAAAACTTGAAAAGTGTGTAAATCAAAGGATATCTGTACCAGTGGAAAAAGGGCATGGCAAATAACCCTGCTAGAGTTCATGCCCACAATCAGTCACCCATTTGATTGTTTCGGGAATCATGTTATTCTCCCACATTCTCAATAGCCCTCAGATTTTACTATTCGACAGCACACTAGCAACATTTGACAAATCCTCTATAGAGAAATATTATTTATTGAATATTTTATTTCTCATTTGTTAATGCTTCTTCTGGAAAGAGTTTATCCAAAACTATTATTAAACATTTATTTTAATAAGAAAAAGTTTAACATTACATATGTTGAAAGAAGAGAAAACATACAGATGTTGTTGAAAATTTTCAATCAATATTTAGTTCGGCCCTTGACTTAGTCCAAGTTTTTGATTTTGGCCCTCGGTGAATTTGAGTTGGACACCCCTGATGTAGACAACAGCCTCATCGCCAGTCATTTGCATGTGCAGCTACTCTGCCAATAATTTAGCGACTACAGCCTAGCCATCAACCCAGCAAAATGTCAGTTTGGCCTGACGGCCATTGATTTCTTTGAGCACCACATCGATTGTCATGGGGTAGTCCCTCTTCCGTCAAAGGTTGAGGCCATTCGTAAGTTTGCTAAGCCAACTATGGTCAAAGGTTTGCAGGAGTTCGTTGGGATGGTCAATTTCTACCATCGGTTCCTGCCATCAGCTGCTAGGTTCATGTGACCTCTTTACAAACTGCTGTCTGGTCAGACCAAAAAACTCAGCTGGGACACAGTCTTCTGCAACTTTCAACTAGGCCAAAGACGCTCTGGCAAACACCACCATTCTAGTGCATCAACGCATTGATTTGTCCACAGCCTTCACAATCGACACATCTAGCACGACTGTCGGTAACATCCTGGAGCTGCTGATTGATGGACATAAAAGACCACTCGCTTTCTTCAGTGTACGCCTGCGGCCCCTGGAGCAGAAGTATAGTGTGTTTGACATGGAGTTGCTAGTCTGCTACCTCTCCATACGCCATTTCCGCTATTTCCTCAAAGAATGGGATTTCACTGTCTTCACTGATCACAAGCCTCTCACTTTTGCCTTCACCGAGTGTCGGACCCGTGGTCAGCAACGCAGCAGCATCACCTCTCCTATCTCCAAGTACACAGCGGCTATCAAGCACATTTCGGGCAAGAACAACTTGATAGCTGACGCTCTAACCCGTACGTCCATCCTGTCTGTGCACTCCCGGTCTCACAGAATTGTCTATGAAGTGCTCGCAGCTGCCCAGCAGCAGGATGGAAAGATACCAACCTAACGCACTGCAGTCTTAGTGCTACAGCTGAAGCCACACTGAAGTCCACCGGCTGGCTTAGGCCCATCATTCCTGCCACATGGAAGCTTTGTGTCTTCGATGTGCTACATAGGTTGGCCCACCCATTCATCAGGCCGACCACTCAGCTGGTTGCAGACAGATTCATGTGGCATGGCCTGTGTAAACAGGTCGGCCACTGAGTCAGAACTTGCCTGCATTGTCAGACACCCAAGGTGCAGAGGCACATGAAAGCCCCTCTTCAGTCCTTCCCACTGGCACACAGATGATTTGATCACCTCCACATAGAGGTGCCACGTACCTGTTCACAATGGTGGACAGGTTCATTTGATGGCTGGAAGCTGTCCTGCTCTCAGTCATTTTTACAACATCCTGCTCCATGGCCCACATCACCAACTGTTAGCCGATTTTGGTCTTCCTTCCAATATCACATTGGACACAGGAGGGCACAGTTCATGTACAGCCTATAGACATGGCTGACACAGCTCCTAGGGTCCCAATTACATCACAGCACAGCCTACCACCCGCAGACTAATGGCCTGGTGGAATGGTTCCATCAGCATTTGAAGACTGCTCTCATGGTATGGCTCCGAGGCCCAGATTGGGTGGACGAGCTGCCTTGGGTGCTCTTCGGCATCTGCACTGCACCAAAGGGGAATTTGGCCACCTCCTCCACTGAGCTAGTCTATGGAGCCCTGCTGACAGTCCCGGGAGAGTTTGTGCCAGTGGCTTGCAGCCAGGAAGAAACACCTTTGGCGCCACTAACGTGACTTCATGAGAAGGTGGGCACCTTGGCCCCCATACCAACCTCAAGCCATGGTACAGTTCCATCCTACATCCCGAAGAATCTCAAAGACTGTGAATACGTCTTAATAAAGAGGTGCGCACCGGACACCACTTCACACATACGAGGGTCTATACAAGGTGATATGACACAATGGGACGACGTGCCTTTTGGACATTGTTGAGTTGGCAGGAAATGTTCACGGTCGACCGCCTCAAAATGGCACACCTTGACCTCAACCGATCTGTAACTGTTCCAGCCCCGCAGTGGAAAGGTCAGCCTCCCAAACATAAAAACTGTTTATGAACTGTGGAATCGGCATCTCTGAACACCAGTTCTTGGGGTGGGGGTCATGTAGCGAACTGCACTGATCCACAAGCCAACCGGGTCACTGAGGTGTAGGCTCGCACTGGGCTGATGACACAATGGTCCCCGGGAGGGGGGGTGGGGGAGGGGAAATGCAAAGGATTGTGGGAATTGTGTTGATAAGCTCTCAGAGAATTCCAGTAAAGTCAGTTGGTGGGTTCAACTCACTCACAGCTTCTGTGTGGTTTTTTTCTTTCATTCGCTGCACACTAACCACAATGGAAGTGTTATACACAACCACAGATACATTGAAAAGGTAATAAATATACAAAACTGCAATTAATTCAAATAGCTCATTAATAACAACATTCTGGCAAGCATCATCATGGATGCTCATAACATTAATGCACGACCAGACAAAAATAAGAAAATTAGCACTACATACTGTATACCATTGTCATGCTCTCAGCTAAACAAAGATTCAGATCAAATTTTCCTTGAAATATCAGTGCATAAGAAAGTAAAATATTGGTTAAAAAAGAACTTGAAATGAGGACGAGTAACATCAGAGCTGGGTATTATTAGAAGGCAAATAGGATGTGCATGTTCCAACTGTGCCAACCGAATTATAAAATATAACAAGCATTAAAGCCGATAAAACACTGAACCATATGCAGCCATAAAATCCCCAAAGTGCTAATAATCCTTCAGATACAAAGGAGCCAGATTTCTAATACCTTGTAAATGCAAACTCAAGATTATTTTCGCTCTAACATACATCGTACATGACAAGAGAAAAGCCACAGCTTACTGAGCTCAATTTTTCAAAATTGAATATTTAAAACTCTCATGTCATGGACAATGTCATTATCATGAAGGTAAAATGTAACCATGTAGTAAAATTTACAAGGCTGTCAACCTTCATTGCCTCACAAGGTCACAAGCATTTCAAGTCTGCCCCGCCGTTTGAAATGATCAAGGTCTGGACTCTATTTCTCAGTCACATGTTTATCCCCTCCACCTTAAATATTTTTAATGATCCAGCTTCCACCACCTGCCAGGACAGAATTCCAGTGAGGAGAAATTTCTATACAACTCCATAGCCCTTTATGTTGAAGTTATAGCTCTTTGTTCAAGACACTCCCGTAAGTTTAAACATCCCATATCATGTAAAAAGAATGTACCACTCTGGAACTCTACTTTGAACTAAATAAACAAGTAGCGAGAAATTGGAATTCTTTCTCTGATGCATTAAACAATTACTGCATCTAGTCTTGAAATATCCAAGTGATAGAATTTTTTTAAATCACTGCAACAGCTTTCACCCCTACTGTATTGTTCAGACAAGACCCATGCGGTTCCTATAAACAGCTGCCTACAGTGATTGCAGCTCTCAAGACTTTGCTGGCTCAAATCAAGGAGAGAAATCTCAGCTTTAAAGATCTTTCTCCATGGCAGCCACCATGGCATACAGCAGCACAAAACACTGTCAGCGAAATTAAAAAAAACATTGGACAAGGAAAACAGGAGCCTTCGGTGTTCCAGGCCACACCATTAACCCCACAGAATTCAGAATCAGAATTTCTTGTCATGAACAATTCATGAAATTTGTTGTTTTTCCAGCAGGATCACAGTGCAAATATTTATATAAACCACATTACAAAATAAATATAGTTCAAGAAAAAGTCACAAAGTAAGGTAGTGTCTGTGGTTCACTGTTCATTCAGGAATTTGAAGGCAGCAGGGAAGAAGTAGTCCTTGTGCAGCTGAGGGCTCATCTTCAGGCTCCTGTACGTCCTGCTTTGCGGAAACTGCCAAAATGTTTGGCCTGGAAGTCAGCCTGAAGAAAACTGAGGTCCTCCATCAGCCAGCTCCCCACCATGATTACCAGCCCCCCCACATCTCCATCGGGCACACAAAACTCAAAACGGTCAACCAGTTTACCTATCTCGGCTGCACCATTTCATCAGATGCAAGGATCGACAATGAGATAGACAACAGACTCGCCAAGGCAAATAGCGCCTTTGGAAGACTACACAAAAGAGTCTGGAAAAACAACCAACTGAAAAACCTCACAAAGATAAGCGTATACAGAGCCGTTGTCATATCCACACTCCTGTTCGGCTCCGAATCATGGGTCCTCTACCGGCACCACCTACGGCTCCTAGAACGCTTCCACCAGCGTTGTCTCCGCTCCATCCTCAACATCCATTGGAGCGCTTACATCCCTAACGTCGAAGTACTCGAGATGGCAGAGGTCGACAGCATCGAGTCCACGCTGCTGAAGATCCAGCTGCGCTGGATGGGTCACGTCTCCAGAATGGAGGACCATCGCCTTCCCAAGATCGTGTTATATGGCGAGCTCTCCACTGGCCACCGTGACAGAGGTGCACCAAAGAAAAGGTACAAGGACTGCCTAAAGAAATCTCTTGGTGCCTGCCACATTGACCACCGCCAGTGGGCTGATAACGCCTCAAACCGTGCATCTTGGCGCCTCACAGTTTGGCGGGCAGCAACCTCCTTTGAAGAAGACCGCAGAGCCCACCTCACTGACAAAAGGCAAAGGAGGAAAAACCCAAGACCCAACCCCAACCCACCAACTTTCCCCTGCAACCGCTGCAATCGTGTCTGCCTGTCCCGCATCGGACTTGTCAGCCGCAAACAAGCCTGCAGCTGACGTGGACTTTTTACCCCCTCCATAAATCTTCGTCCGCGAAGCCAAGCCAAAGAAGAATAGCAGAGTGAAGAGGACATGGCCTGGGTGGTGGGGTTTCTTGAGGATAGGGGCTGCTTTCTTAAGACACCACCTCTTGTAGATATCCTAGATGGAGTCAAGTCTGGTGCCCATGATGTTGTAGGCCAAGTTAACCCTCTAGAGCAGGGGTGTCAAACTCAAATTCACGGAGGGCCAAAATTAAAACCTTGGACTAAGTCGAGGGCCGAACTAAATATTTATTGAAAATTTTCAACAACATCTGCATGTTTTCTCTTCTTTCAACATATGTAATGTTAAACTTTTTCTTATTAAAATAAATGTTTAATAATAGTTTTGGATAAACTCTTTCCAGAAGCATTAACAAATGAGAAATAAAATATTCAATAAATAATATTTCTCTATAGAGGATTTGTCAAATGTTGCTAATGTGCTGTCGAATAGTAAAATCTGAGGGCTATTGAGAATGTGGGAGAATAACATGATTCCTGAAACAATCAAATGGGTGACTGATTGTGGGCATGAACTCTAGCAGGGTTATTTGCTATGCCCTTTTTCCATTGGTACAGATATCCTTTGATTTACACACTTTTCAAGTTTTATGCCTAATGAGCTGGTATCCAGGTGCAGGACCATTTTTAACCAGGAATATATTTATCACTGTGACATGAAACTATTGGAAGATCGTTTTATCCTGAGATTAAAGTTCATAATCCTTACTCAGGCCTGTGTGCGGGAGGGCGGGGTTTGCGGGCGATCGGATTGGACAACGACAGTGCGGGGGCATCGGCTTTCGCTGCAGGGCGGCATCTCGGCGGATCAGCGGCCCCGTCACTGTGAGTCGCGGATCGGCCTGCGGCAGGGAGGGGGAGTGGGCAACGGTCCTGGTGAGGTCAGGCCCGAGGCCTCCGGTTCCAGGCGCTGGGAAGTGGCCTTGGCTTCCCCTGACACCAGCCAGGCCCCAAAACCAGAGTCCACGGTGAGACCCTGCAACGTAAACAGAGGAGGTGGGGGCGATTAGCAGGCTGACGCCAATGCATTCTGGGATTTGTTGTATTACTGTCCATGCGCTATACTGGCGCGGCGGCCAGCGGGCCACCTCCAATACATTTTTGAAATGATCTTGCGGACCAAATATAATTATATCGCGGGCCAAATTTGCCATCCTCATCCAAGGCCTTTCAGCTCTGGGGGAGCCATAGCACATTTAAGGTGGGACCACAAACTGAAATCAAAAAATGTTTATTATGTCGTCAGTAGGAGAGAAGTACGGAAGAAACCAAAACTTGACTGATTCACAGGGATGGGGTTCCATAAATTTTGAGCTAAGTCCTAAGGGGGCCATAGCCAAAAGGTCAAGAATGGCCAGCCTCGATCAAGACCCGTGGCCTGAGCAGTCACAGCCATAGTGACGTTGTGACTCATCGTTTTGCAGAGATTGTGGCATCCATCAGCACTGTACGTTACTGCAATGAGCACATTATACCCTAAGATATGCAAACCTTGCAAAGCATTAACAAGTCAATCAGAGGCTGAGAGGTACACGTTCATGGCCCACTGAGAAGCCATCAATTCACATCTCCCTGCCAAACTGCTGCAGTTTGCTCTTTATTGGACCAATAGTTAATAAAGGATAATCATGTTGAGGAACTTTGGGGGGCATCCGATGCGCTCTAGTATTTGCCAAAGCCCTTTCCTGCTCACGGTGTCGAAGGCTTTGGTGAGGTCAACAAAGGTGATGTAGAGTCCTTTGTTTTGTTCTCTGCACTTTTCTTGGAGCTGTCTGAGGGCAAAGACCATGTCAGTGGTTCCTCTGTTTGCGCGAAAGCCGCACTGTGATTCTGGGAGAATATTCTCGGCGACACTAGGTATTATTCTATTTACGAGAATCCTAGCGAAGATTTTGCCTGCAATGGAGAGCAGCGTGATTCCCCTGTAGTTTGAGCAGTCTGATTTCTCGCCTTTGTTTTTGTACAGGGTGATGATGGTGGCATCACGAAGGTCCTGAGGCAGTTTTCCTTGGTCCCAACAAAGCTTGAAAAACTCATGCAGTTTGACACGAAAACCAACAAGGTCGGATCAGATACAGCAATGAGCTCTCTGAACCCTTCTCCATTAACAATGGCATGAAGCAAGGCTGTGTTCTCGCACCAACACTCTTTTCAATCTTCTTCAGCATGATGTTGAACCAAGCCATGAAAGACCTCAACAATGAAGACGCTGTTTACATCCGGTACCGCATGGATGGCAGTCTCTTCAATCTGAGGCGCCTGCAAGCTCACACCAAGACACAAGAGAAACTTGTCCGTGTACTACTCTTTGCAGACGATGCCGCTTTAGTTGCCCATTCAGAGCCAGTTCTTCAGTGCTTGACGTCCTGTTTTGCGGAAACTGCCAAAATGTTTGGCCTGGAAGTCAGCCTGAAGAAAACTGAGGTCCTCCATCAGCCAGCTCCCCACCAAGACTACCAGCCCCACCACATCTCCATCAGGCACACAAAACTCAAAACGGTCAACCAGTTTACCTATCTCGGCTGCACCATTTCATCAGATGCAAGGATCGACAACGAGATAGACAACAGACTCGCCAAGGCAAATAGCGCCTTTGGAAGACTACACAAAAGAGTCTGGAAAAACAACCAACTGAAAAACCTCACAAAGATAAGTGTATACAGAGCCGTTGTCATACCCACACTCCTGTTCGGCTCCGAATCATGGGTCCTCTACCGGCATCACCTACGGCTCCTAGAACGCTTCCACCAGCGTTGTCTCCGCTCCATCCTCAACATTCATTGGAGCACTTTCATCCCTAACGTCGAAGTACTTGAGATGGCAGAGGTCGACAGCATCGAGTCCACGCTGCTGAAGATCCAGCTGCACTGGGTGGGTCACGTCTCCAGAATGGAGGACCATCGCCTTCCCAAGATCGTGTTATATGGCGAGCTCTCCACTGGCCACCGTGACAGAGGTGCACCAAAGAAAAGGTGCAAGGACTGCCTAAAGAAATCTCTTGGTGCCTGCCACATTGACCTCCATCAGTGGGCTGATATCGCCTCAAACCGTGCATCTTGGCGCCTCACAGTTTGGCGGACAGAACCTCCTTTGAAGAAGACCGCAGAGCCCACCTCACTGACAAAAGGCAAAGGAGGATAAACCCAACACCCAACCCCAACCAACCAATTTCCCCCTGCAACCGCTGCAACCATGTCTGCCTGTCCCGCATCGGACTTGTCAGCCACAAACGAGCCTGCAGCTGACGTGGACATTTACCCCCTCCATAAATCTTCGTCCGCGAAGCCAAGCCAAAGAGAAGAGTTAATAAAGGAATGCAGTTGCACACCCTACAGGTGAACCGTGGAAAGCATATTGACAAGTTACATTACAGTCTAGTTTGGAAATCTGAGTGCCCAGAAATGCAGAAAGCTGCAAAAAGTGACAAACCTAGCCAAGACATCGTGATCATTGACCTCCCATCGAATGAAGATATTCATACGAGATGATGTTTCATGAAAACAGCCAACATAATACAGTAAAAACCTCTGGTATCTAGAATTCAAGCAACCAACAGCCTCAAGCAACTGGCAAAAAAGGGAAAATATTTTTTTTTAATGAAAATAAGTAATAAAAAAATAGGTTTAAAAAAAACGGAAGTTTAAAATTGCAAAATTAAGTGTTCTCTGAGGTAACACAAACCTTTGGTGAAAATAGGAGCAAATATTCAACCGGCTAAGTACCTTAGTCAATCTTTGCTCGTAGCAGCTGTTTAAATAAAGTTGTGTTTGAATAAAAAGGCATCACCCAGGAAGAACAGCTGGTTGATGCAACTCGTCATTAGGGTGACTCTCAAAGTGTTTCTTTAACCCTGCTGAGTAACAGTCACCCTGGTCAGAGGCTTTATCTGTAAACTTGGGGGGGGGTTTAATTATCTACGATGTTATTGTTCGTCTTTCGGGCAGCTCCATGGAGGGGGAGGGACCTGGAGATGCAATGACAGTTAAATGTTTTCAAAGAATGTGACTGGAAATAAAGTAAAATGCTTTAACATTTATATATTCATGCAAGTTATGCTTGTTCAGTGCAAGTACAGTATATATTTTTGTCTTTTGTATTTTAAACTGTTTATTCTTAATGCAGGTGTACAGCATTAGTTAGGCATTATAGGAATGAGTCTCAAGCAACTGAAAAAATACACTTATCCGGCATTTAACCCATAGATGCTGGATGCTAGGAGTTTTATTGTATAAAGGATCACTCTGAATCTTTTCTCATGATTTCTTCAGGAAGAATGTATAGAAACCTCATGACCAGCTCTCTTAGTAATTCAGTGAAGATCCTCATCCACTTGTGAATCCCACCCCGAATACAGTTTAAATTTCCAAGTGGAAAGATTTACATTGAAGTGGTATATGCACAAATCATAAAAAGAGAAAACATAATCTTGATTCCAGAAACAATCCAAACTCATTGCATTTGTAAAGAGTATTGGTGCAAATATATTAAAGTTAATCGTCAATCTTTACCTATTCAATTAGAACAAGTGACAACACAAATAGCAAAGGTACAAGAACATACTATTCCAGGTCTGAGTCCAAATTGAAAATAGTTCATTCGTCTGTTTATTCAGAATAGATTTTCCTGTAACTTGGGCAAAACTCAAGCAAGATCAAATTTGGTAAGTTGTTTTGAGCAAGGATATGATATTTCAAGCAAGCTTTTGGGGGAAAAATATTCATTCTTTAACTCACAGTGGTAAATCAATTAGATTTGAGTGTGCGGGCCTGCAATTGCGGAGATCGGGCCGGCACATCGTGCTGCAGCAGACACGGACAGAGATCACTAAAGCGACTCCCAGGACAACAAACTGGTGAGGGTAGAAGCTGGGGCAGCATCAGACCAACAGCCCTAAATAGCATTGGTCAAGCTGCTCAGCAGAAACAAGCTGGGGAAGAAGGGCATTCATATGCATGGACGTTCCTGTCTGCAATTGCTATTCATATGACTGAGTCAGTCAATCAGCAAAAAACTACCAACTTGAACAGTATAAAAGCAGCCTGTCCAGCCCTAATAAAGAAGTGAGCTTAACCTGCCACACTGTGTGTGCGTGTTTCTTTGTAGCGGTCGCTACATGAGCTCATTTTTTTCTCTTGCAAGATTTCAATGATAGGCAAAACTCTCCGGTGGATACACTTGCATTAAAATAAAACCAAGATTTGGCACCTCTTCCATCTTTGTGAGATTTGTGATAAGAATCAGTCTTCCAAGATCTGGTTCTGCTTGCAATCTGTTGCAATTTTGGACATGGATTATGCTTGCACAGACTCAGAAGCCAACCACCAAACCATGGCCAATTCCTTTTGCCATGCATGCAAAAGAACAAGTCTTGCACTAAATATCTGATAGACATAGGTCATTCACTAACTCAGTTCCCACCACACACTTCCCTTCGACAAGACCACAATCAAAATCCAGCATCTTTCATGTTTCATCTCTGAGACATACATTGGTACTGAAAGCATCACTCTTCCATTGAAATGGGCCCAGCCTACAGCCACCAAGGAATGACCAAGTCCCTAAACCTGGATGGACAACTAAGCTGTAGCAATTTCCACCCTAATTTAGACTTCAAAAACACAATAAACATACAGTTGGCACTTCAAAGGAGGAACAAGATACCCACAAAGTTACCTCCTCAAAATTCCCCAATTCTAACAGTGGGATCTACGTTCAAAAAAATATCTTTATCCCATGGGCAAGTGAGCTTCGTATAGAAAAGCACAATGATTTCCATATATGCAGAAGGCCAAAGGACCTATTTCTATCCTGTGCAACTCGATATTCTTTAAATTGTCCATATCATGAAACTGAGGTCAGTTCAATTCAAAGTTCCTTCCATTGTCACACTCCACTCCAATCGACAGACCACATCATCTGATTCTCATGATTTTGACTGTGGTCTTATCGAAGGGAAGTGTGTGGTGGGAATTGGGTTAGTGAATGACCTTAGTTTGTCAGATATTAAGTGCAAGTCTCATTCTTTTGCAGAGGAAAAGCAAACTCCAAACTTGATCAATGCAAGAAATTTTCAAGAAAATTCTTCAAGGACATCATTGAGTTAGAGTTAATATAGCACAGAAACCAAACTTTCAGCCTCCACATCTGTGCCCATCTACACTAATCCCATTTGTCTGCCTTAGAACCATACCCCCCTATGCCTTGCCAATTCAAGTATCTAGATAAATGAAATACAGTAAAATCCCCATCATCCAAAATTCAAGCAAATGCCAAAAAAATTGTGGAAAAATAGGTTAAAAAAATAAGTTTAAAATTGGCATTCCCCAGAGATTAGTTCACCAAACATGCAACACACAATCTCAAGCAACTGGCAAATTCACTAATCCTGCATCTACCAATCCCTATAGGTGCAGAATACAGAGTTTTTATGTAATTGTATCTAATTTCACCACCTCATCCGGCAGATATCAACCACTGTGTAAAAAAAAATCCCCAACATACCCTCCCTCTCAGCTTAAAACTATGCCCTCTTGTTTTTAATCTCCTTACTGCAGGAAAAGGACTGAAGATGCAAGGCTGGGGGGGAAGAATACAGGGAAGTGGATGAAATAAAATTGGAACAATGTTCATACCATTGATTTGTAGGCTACCCACCCAGAAACGAGGTGCTGCTCTTCTAGTTTGTGTTTGGTCACAGCAAGAACAGAGCGTGTGCTAGGTGGTGTGGATTCCTTATGATGGCTGCCGCTCTCAAACAACAGCATTCCTTGAAGATGTTTTCATTGGTGAGGAAGGTTTTGCCTGTGATGTCCTGGGCTGTGTCCACTACCTTATTAAGGGCCTTACGTTCAGAGACACTGGTGTCCCCATACCAGATCACAATGCAGCCAGTCAGTGCACTTTCCATCACACATCTGTTGAAACTTGCCCGTTTCCAAACTTTCACAAACTCCTGAGGAAATAGAGTCACTGACATGCTTTCTTCATGTAAAGGTATTTCTTCAGGAAAAATCCTCTGAGATAGAGACTCCCATCTGAAACTGAGCATTGCAGGCAAGGCACAGGAGCTCTGCACTAACTGAATGGTGTCACAACAACATCCTTGCCCTCAACGATAGCAAAACAAAGGAGAAGATGTGGACTTCAGGAGGAAATCAGAAGTCCTTATCAAGGGGTCAGCAGTGGAGAGGGTCCAAGAGCATTTTTGCTGGTCGCATCACTGTCTGATAAGGAGATGCCAACACTCAGGACAAGAAAAAAAACACCAGAGTGTTGTTAACATGGCCTGCGACATCACAGGCACCAGTCTTCACTCCATCAAGGACATTAACAAGAGGGGTGTCTTAAGAAAGCAGCCTCTATCCCAAAGATCCCCTCCATTCAGACAATGCCCTTGTCACTCTGCTACCATCAGGAAAAAAAACATAGGAGCCTAAAGACCAGCACTCATTAGCACAAGAGCAGCTTCTTCCCGCTGCCATCAGATTCCTGAATAAACAGTGAACCACAGACACTGCCTTACTTGCTCTTTTTCTTTTGCTGTTTTTATTTATTTCGTAATGTAGTTTATATAAATGTTTGCACTGCGATGCTCCTGCAAAATAATGAATTTTGTGCCATGTTCATGATAATAAATTCTGATTTTGATGCTGTACAGGAGGCCACATCATGAGTGGACAATGTAACAGAGTATGTGAAAGAAGATACATTTGAAACTCTGCCTCGCTTGGATGGGCTGTTTAGCTTCCTGAATGCTAATGAGTAAAAAAGTGTAGCGACAAGTATTATACCTTCTGCTGTTGCAGAGCAGAGGAAAGAGCAGGGATAGGGGGAAGAGGTGGGAAGGAATGTGTGGCTAAAAAAAATCATAGAGAGTGGTCCCTGCAAAAAAAACAGAATGAAGAGAAGAAGAACGGCAGAGGTGGAGGCAAGTGGGATAAACGTTGAGAACTTTATAGCTGTTCTGGCTTTTAGGGGGTGGTGGGGGAAGAGAGTATGAAAAAGCATGAAGAATGAGAAATGCCTTTTCGCCTTCATTTTACACAATTGTTCCACAACTGCCATTGTTTGGAATCTTCTGATTTCAGAATCGTTTGGATTTCAGAATCGTTTGGATTTCAGAATCGTTTGGATTTCCGTCCTTTAAGCCTGCCTGAGTCGTGCTGCTGCCCACCTGAGTTGCACTGCTGTCTGTCTTCCTCCCTCGCCCATCCGAGTTGCACTGCCATCTCTCCCCCCTCACCAGAGTCACGTTAGAGTCTCTCTCTCTCTCTCCCCTCACTCCCGCTTCTCGGTTCCCCCACACTGGCACACCAGTTTCAGCTGCATGTGGGATTATGGGTAATGACGTTAGATATTGAGCTGCCGCCAAGCCAACTGGACGCTGGACGGCATCAGTATAGGGGATTTGGAGGCAGAAAAAATAGCGGAATGCGATGGATAAACAGGAGTTGAGTTGGGGTCGCGTCGGATCATGTTTGGTGCCACACTCCATCTTTGACGAGCAGATGTCATCTACCGAAAAAAGTGTTGTTTTTGGAGGTTGTCAGTTTTCAGAATTCTGGATAAAAGATTAGGCACCTGTACTCCATCTACACATGCACAATGGCTAAAAGATATTATGGCATGTTTAACTCTAGAAAAAAAATTTAGATATGCTATCAAGGATTCAAGCATTAAGTTCCAAAAGTCATGGGGCTTATTTATGGACCATTATCATCATCATAAGATTTAGTTTCATTCTGGAATTTTGGCACTGTGCTGTCCCTCTCTAAGTTGGTGTCCCCCATTCATACATGTCAACTTTCAACGTCGCTTCGAGGAAGGGGGTTTGAATTTTTTTTAAATCTTATATACTTGTTATGATTCTGCTCTGTGCCCTTGATTTCCTATTATAAGAATATTGTACAAGGTTTTAATTTTTTTTCTTTTTTCTGAATCTTGTAGCACATTGTATAATTGTACTGTTCAATCGTTTATATTGTGAAACATTAATAAAAATATTTTTTAATAAAAAGACATGGATAGCATGGCCAAATATCTTATAAACATCATCATAAACATTTAATAAAAGCACCTTCCATGGCAGAGACAATCTGTGTCAATTAACTTTATAAATAAATAGCATTAATGTTTTCATCAAATGCACCGAAAGCAGCTGTAGTGCAATGATGGCGACAAGGACATAGCGAAACTAATCAGACACAATTTATATGAACAACTTCAAAATGGCAGAATACATTCTCTTCAGCAAACCAGAACAGCGAGCTCAGGATAATCAGGCAAACATCCCAAAGCAGATTCCAGGAGCTGGCATACAACAATGATCTGAGTGAGCATCAGGACACTTAACTTAAGCGGCCAGAACCAAAGAATGAACCGCAGTTTTCAACTGTGCTAGGAAAGCTCCACTGGCCACCGTGACAGAGGTGCACCAAAGAAAAGGTACAAGGACTGCCTAAAGAAATCTCTTGGTGCCTGCCACATTGACCACCGCCAGTGGGCTGATATTGCCTCAAACCGTGCATCTTGGCACCTCACAGTTTGGCGGGCAGCAACCTCCTTTGAAGAAGACCGCAGAGCCCACCTCACTGACAAAAGGCTAAGGAGGAAAAACCCAACACCCAACCCCAACCAACCAATTTTCCCCTGCAGCCGCTGCAACCGTGTCTGCCTGTCCCGCATCGGACTTGTCAGCCACAAACGAGCCTGCAGCTGACGTGGACTTTTACCCCCTCCATAAATCTTCGTCCGCGAAGCCAAGCCAAAGAAAGAGGAAAGCTTGGCTTCCCCTGCAACCTGACCGCAAAACACAATCAAAAAGGAAAAACCAAAACTATACCACAAATATAGCCGTACACACATGGAACAGACAAATTATGCAAGACTGTTCATCACAATCAATGACACTGAACATTTGCTTTAAAAAAACTGTTTGTTAATACTTCTGTTCTTGACATACATGTGAGAACTCAGAAGATAAATGAAGAGGTAAAGGTATTTCTTTAGCTCTACTCCAGGGTGGTAAATTCATGGCGACATGTGAGCCTCCACATGTCTATTTGTTATTTATAATAAATATTTAGTTTCCATCTTTTATATTTATCTTTATTTCCATGCTGAGGTAATTTAATGCATACTATTGGATTTGTTTTGATTCAATAAAAAATACCAGTTGGGCTGCAGCAAGCAAGAATTTCAGTGCAAAGACATGCAGTATTGAACTTGTGTGTATGACAACTAACTCATTCTCATGTCAACCAAGCACATCACCGTTCAATTCTTTTTAAAATGTCCAGATCAAATTTCTCAAACACACACTACAGTCATTAAACAACCCGAAACCCTTTAATACCACAAACTCTCCATCACCCTCACCCATTTCAACACCCCTCTGACAATATCTATTAGACACAACCACCCACTTTAATGCCTAGACACCCCAAACATTTTAACATCTCACCGGTATCTATTAACTGGAGACCCCATTAACTGGACACCTTCATTAACCAAACACCCTCAACCCCATTGGAATCCTAGATGCTATCCATTCACTGGAGACCCTCACCCCTCTTATCATCCACACGCTCACCATTAACTGGACCACCCTACACACTTTAATCACACAGACACTCTCCATGCCCTTCAACACCCCAGTCATTTACTATTCACAGACATTCCCATTCTCTTTAACACCTTGGACAAACCCCACACCCCTCCTTTTAACACCTCAGTCACCATCCATTAAACAGGCAAATCGCCACCTCCTAAAACACCCCAGACACTCTCCACTAACCAGACACACCCCATGCCCTGTAACAAAACAGATAATCTCCATTACAGACATTTAAATAACACCCCAGGCACTCTCCATTAACTAGACACCACCATCCGCTTTAAGACCCTGGATATCCCAACGTCTATAACACCTGACACTCTGTATTAATCAGACAACTCCCCACCCCAGCTCCATAACACTCTCCAATAACCACACACCTCCTCGCCCCTATAACATTCCTCATTAACCACACACCCCCCCGCCCTCTCTAACACTCTCCATTAACCAAGCACCCCCCGCCCCCTCTAACACTCTCCATTAACCATGCACCCCCCGCCCCTATAACATTCTCCATTAACCAGACTCGCCCACCCCCTCCCTCTCCACTCCAGACCCCTGCCCCCTCCCTCTCCAGACAACCCCCGCACCCTCTCCACTCCAGACCCCCCGCCCTCTCTCCACTCCAGACCCCCACAACCCTCTCCACTCCAGACCCCCGCCCCCTCTCCACTCCAGACCCCCGCCCCCTCTCCACTCCAGACCCCCGCCCCCTCTCCACTCCAGACCCCCGCCCCCTCTCCACTCCAGACCCCCGCCCCCTCTCCACTCCAGACCCCCCGCCCCCACTCCACTCCAGACCCCCCGCCCCCACTCCACTCCACTCCAGAACCCCGCCCCCTCTCCACTCCAGACCTCCGCCCCCACTCCACTCCAGACCCCCCGCCCCCACTCCACTCCAGACCCCCCGCCCCCACTCCACTCCAGACCCCCCGCCCCCACTCCACTCCAGACCCCCCGCCCCCACTCCACACCAGAACCCCGCCCCCTCTCCACTCCAGACCCCCGCCCCCACTCCACTCCAGACCCCCCGCCCCCACTCCACTCCAGACCCCCCGCCCCCACTCCACTCCAGACCCCCTGCCCCTGTTGGACCCTCCCCGTTAACAAGAATGGAGCAGTTAAGAGGGAACCTGTGAACATCATGTCCTCCCCAGTCGCCGCCGTTCTGTCCCTTTCTCCATCCTCACCTCCTTTCAAAACGACATTCTGCAAACTCATCCGGGCACCGCCACCGCGAAAGGTGAGAGGTCAGCGGTAGACACCCTGGCCGCGCTGCGCATGTGCAGGGCGACGCCGCGACTCTGCGCATGCTCCAGCTGCTGGCTCCTCTTCCCTCGGCCCCGTCGCTCACTAACAACTGCCCATGAGCGATGCCAGCCCTTGGTGTCCGCCTCTCCTTGGCGGGGAGTTGAGAGGAGATTCCTGGTGAGTTGTCATTTGAACGGCGAATTGAGGGTAAAATGCGGAACGGCCACAAAATGAGAGACGCGGAAGTGAAGCCGAGATTCAGAAGCAGAACGGCAGAAACGAGAGGGAGATGTGAGACAACACCTGGGTGTCAACATCCCCGAGGGTCTGCCCTGGAGCCTCCATGTCGCAGCCATCACCAAGAAGGCTCACCACACCCCACCCCTCACTCCAAGACACTCTCCATTCACCACACCCCCCACTCCAAAACACTCTCCATTCACCACACCCCCCCACTCCAAAACACTCTCCATTCACCACACCCCCCCACTCCAAAACACTCTCCATTCACCACACCCAACCACTCCAAAACACTCTCCATTCACCACACTCCCCCACTCCAAAACACTCACCATTCACCACACACCCTCCCCCACTCCAAAACACTCTCCATTCACCACAACCCCCCACTCCAAAACACTCTCCATTCACCACACACCCCCCACTCAAAAACACTCCATTCACCACCCCCCACTCCAAAACACTCTCCATTCACCAAACCCCCCCACTCCAAAGCACTCTCCATTCACATCACCCCCCCCACTCCAAAACACTCTCCATTCACCACACCCCCCACTCCAAAACACTCTCCATTCACCACACCCCCCCCACTCCAAGACACTCTCCATTCACCAGACCCCCCACTCCAAAACACTCTCCATTCACCACACCCCCCCACTCCAAAACACTCTCCATTCACCACACCCCCCACTCCAACACACTCTCCATTCACCACACCCCCCCACTCCAAGACACTCTCCATTCACCACACCCCCCACTCCAAAACACTCTCCATTCACCACACCCCCCACTCCAAAACACTCTCCATTCACCACACCCACCCACTCCAAAACACTCTCCATTCACCACACCCCCCACTCCAAAACACTCTCCATTCACCACACCCCCCCACTCCAAGACACTCTCCATTCACCACACCCCCCACTCCAAAACACTCTCCATTCACCACACCCCCCCACTCCAAAACACTCTCCATTCACCACAACCCACCCACTCCAAAACACTCTCCATTCACCACACCCCCCACTCCAAAACACTCTCCATTCACCACACCTCCCCACTCCAAAACAATCTCCATTACCACAACACCCCCACTCCAAAACACTCTCCATTCACCACACCCCCCCACTCCAAAACACTCTCCATTCACCACACCCACCCACTCCAAAACACTCTCCATTCACCACACCCCCCACTCCAAAACACTCTCCATTCACCACCCCCCCCACTCCAAAACACTCTCCATTCACCACACCCCCCCCACTCCAAAACTCTCCATTCACCACAACCCCCCCACTCCAAAACACTCTCCATTCACCACCCCCCCCCACTCCAAAACACTCTCCATTCACCACACACCCCCCCACTACAAAACACTCTCCATTCACCACACACACCCCCACTCCAAAACACTCTCCATTCACCACACCCCCCCACTCCAAAACACTCTCCATTCACCACACCCCCCACTCCAAAACACTCTCCATTCAAAACACCCCCCCACTCCAAAACACTCTCCATTCACCACACTCCCCCACTCCAAAACACTCTCCATTCACCACCCCCCCCACTCCAAAACACTCTCCATTCACCACCCCCCCCACTCCAAAACACTCTCCATTCACCACACCCCCCCACTCCAAAACACTCTCCATTCACCACACCCCCCCACTCCAAAACACTCTCCATTCACCACACCCCCCCACTCCAAAACACTCTCCATTCACCACACACACCCCCACACTCCAAAACACTCTCCATTCACCACACCCCCCCACTCCAAAACACTCTCCATTCACCACACCCCCCCACTCCAAAACACTCTCCATTCACCACACCCCCCCACTCCAAAACACTCTCCATTCAAAACACCCCCGCACTCCAAAACAATCTCCATTCACCACACACCCCCCCACTCCAAAACACTCCATTCACCACACCCCTCCCACTCCAAAACACTCTGCATTCACCACAACCCCCACTCCAAAACACTCTCCATTCACCACACCCCCCCACTCCAAAACACTCTCCATTCACCACAACCCCCCCACTCCAAAACACTCTCCATTCACCACACCGCCCCCACTCCAAAACACTCTCCATTCACCACAACCCCCCACTCCAAACCACTCTCCATTCACCACACCCCCCCCACGCCAAAACACTCTCCATTCACCACACCCCCCCCACTCCAAAACACTCTCTATTCACCACTCCCCACTTCAAAACACTCTCCATTCACCACACACCCCCACTCCAAAACACTCTCCATTCACCACACTCCCTCCCCCACTCCAAAACACTCTCCATTCACCATACCCCCCCACTCCAAAACACTCTCCGTTCACCACACACCCTCCCCCACTCCAAAACACTCTCCATTCACCACACACCCTCCCCCACTCTAAAACACTCTCCATTCACCACACACACCCCCACACTCCAAAACACTCTCCATTCACCACACACCCTCCCCCACTCCAATACACTCTCCATTCACCACACACCCTCCCCCACTCCAAAACACTCTCCATTCACCACCCCCCCCCACTCCAAAACACTCTCCATTCACCACACCCCCCCACTCCAAAACTCTCCATTCACCACAACCCCCCCACTCCAAAACACTCTCCATTCACCACCCCCCCCACTCCAAAACACTCTCCATTCACCACACACCCCCCCACTCCAAAACACTCTCCATTCACCACCCCCCCCACTCCAAAACACTCTCCATTCACCACACCCCCCCACTCCAAAACTCTCCATTCACCACAACCCCCCCACTCCAAAACACTCTCCATTCACCACCCCCCCCACTCCAAAACACTCTCCATTCACCATACACCCCCCCACTACAAAACACTCTCCATTCACCACACACACCCCCACTCCAAAACACTCTCCATTCACCACACCCCCCCCACTCCAAAACACTCTCCATTCAACACACCCCCCACTCCAATACACTCTCCATTCAAAACACCCCCCCACTCCAAAACACTCTCCATTCACCACACTCCCCCACTCCAAAACACTCTCCATTCTCCACCCCCCCACTCCAAAACACTCTCCATTCACCACCCCCCCCACTCCAAAACACTCTCCATTCACCACACCCCCCCACTCCAAAACACTCTCCATTCACCACACCCCCCCACTCCAAAACACTCTCCATTCACCACACCCCCCCCACTCCAAAACACTCTCCATTCACCACACACACCCCCACACTCCAAAACACTCTCCATTCACCACACCCCCCCACTCCAAAACACTCTCCATTCACCACACCCCCCCACTCCAAAACACTCTCCATTCACCACACCCCCCCACTCCAAAACACTCTCCATTCAAAACACCCCCCCACTCCAAAACACTCTCCATTCACCACACTCCCCCACTCCAAAACACTCTCCATTCACCACACACACCCCCACACTCAAAAACACTCTCCATTCACCACACACCCTCCCCCACTCCAAAACACTCTCCATTCACCACACACCCTCCCCCACTCCAAAACACTCTCCATTCACCACAACCCCCCACTCCAAAACACTCTCCATTCACCACACCCCCCACTCCAAAACACTCTCCATTCACCACACCCCCCCACTCCAAAACACTCTCCATTCACCACAACCCCCCCACTCCAAAACACTCTCCATTCACCACACCCCCCCACTCCAAAACACTCTCCATTCACCACACCTCCCCACTCCAAAACAATCTCCATTACCACAACACCCCCACTCCAAACACTCTCCATTCACCACACCCCCCCACTCCAAAACACTCTCCATTCACCACACCCACCCACTCCAAAACACTCTCCATTCACCACACCCCCCCACTCCAAAACACTCTCCATTCACCACACACCCCCCCACTCCAAAACACTCTCCATACACCACCCCTCCCACTCCAAAACACTCTCCATTCACCACACCCCCCCCACTCCAAAACTCTCCATTCACCACAACCCCCCACTCCAAAACACTCTCCATTCACCACCCCCCCCCACTCCAAAACACTCTCCATTCACCACACACCCCCCCACTACAAAACACTCTCCATTCACCACACACACCCCCACTCCAAAACACTCTCCATTCACCACACCCCCCCCACTCCAAAACACTCTCCATTCACCACACCCCCCACTCCAAAACACTCTCCATTCAAAACACCCCCCCACTCCAAAACACTCTCCATTCACCACACTCCCCCACTCCAAAACACTCTCCATTCACCACCCCTCCCACTCCAAAACACTCTCCATTCACCACCCCCCCCACTCCAAAACACTCTCCATTCACCACACCCCCCCCACTCCAAAACACTCTCCATTCACCACAACCCCCCACTCCAAAACACTCTCCATTCACCACACCCCCCCACTCCAAAACACTCTCCATTCACCACACACACCCCCACTCTCCAAAACACTCTCCATTCACCACACCCCCCCACTCCAAAACACTCTCCATTCACCACACCCCCCCACTCCAAAACACTCTCCATTCACCACACCCCCCCACTCCAAAACACTCTCCATTCAAAACACCCCCCCACTCCAAAACACTCTCCATTCACCACACTCCCCCACTCCAAAACACTCTCCATTCACCACACACACCCCCACACTCAAAACACTCTCCATTCACCACACACCCTCCCCCACTCCAAAACACTCTCCATTCACCACACACCCTCCCCCACTCCAAAACACTCTCCATTCACCACAACCCCCCACTCCAAAACACTCTCCATTCACCACAACCCCCCCACTCCCAAAACACTCTCCATTCACCACACACCCTCCCCCACTCCAAAACACTCTCCATTCACCACACCCCCCACTCCATAACACTCTCCATTCACCACACTCCACCACTCCAAAACACTCTCCATTCACCACACCCCCCCACTCCAAAACACTCTCCATTCACCACACCCCCCCACTCCAAAACACTCTCCATTCACCACACACACCCCCACACTCCAAAACACTCTTCATTCACCACACACCCTCCCCCACTCCAAAACACTCTCCATTCACCACAACCCCCCACTCCAAAACACTCTCCATTCACCACAACCCCCCCACTCCAAAACACTCTCCATTCACCACAACCCCCCCACTCTAAAACACTCTCCATTCACCACACCCCCCCAGTCCAAAACACTCTCCATTCACCACACCCCCCCACTCCAAAACACTCTCCATTTACCACCCCCCACTCCAAAACACTCTCCATTCACCACACACCCCCACTCCAAATCACTCTCCATTCACCACACACCCTCCCCCACTCCAAAACACTCTCCATTCACCATACCCCCCCCACTCCAAAACACTCTCCATTCACCGCACACCCTCCCCCACTCCAAAACACTCTCCATTCACCACAACCCCCCCACTCCAAAACACTCTCCATTCACCACACACCCTCCCCCACTCCAAAACACTCTCCATTCACCACACCCCCCCACTCCAAAACACTCTCCATTCACCACACACAGCCCTCCCACTCCAATACACTCTCCATTCACCACAACCCCCCCACTCCAAAGCACTCTCCATTCACCACACCCCCCCCACTCCAAAACACTCTCCATTCACCACACACCCCCACTCTAAAACACTCTCTATTCACCACACTCCCCCACTCCAAAACACTCTCCATTCACCACAATCCCCCACTCCAAAACACTCTCCATTCACCACACCCCCCACTCCAAAACACTCTCCATTCACCACACCCCCCCACTCCAAAACACTCTCCATTCACCACACTCCCCCACTCCAAAACACTCACCATTCACCACACCCCCCCACTCCAAAACACTCTCCATTCACCACAACCCCCCCCACTCCAAAACACTCTCCATTCACCACACCCCCACCACTCCAAAACACTCTCCTTTCACCACACCCCCCACTCCAAAACACTCTCCATTCACCACACCTCCCCACTCCAAAACAATCTCCATTACCACAACACCCCCACTCCAAAACACTCTCCATTCACCACACCCCCCCACTCCAAACCACTCTCCATTCACCACAACCACCCCACTCCAAAACACTCTCCATTCACCACAACCCCCCCACTCCAAAACACTCTCCATTCACCACACCCCCGCACTCCAAAACAATCTCCATTCACCACACACCCCCCCACTCCAAAACACTCCATTCACCACACCCCCCCACTCCAAAACACTCTCCATTCACCACACCCCCCCACTCCAAAATACTCTCGATTCACCACACCCCCCCACTCCAAAACACTCTCCATTCACCACACCCCCCCACTCCAAAACACTCTCCATTCACCACAACCCCCCCACTCCAAAACACTCTCCATTCACCACACCGCTCCCACTCCAAAGGACTCTCCATTCACCACAACCCCCCACTCCAAAACACTCTCCATTCACCACACCCCCCCCACACCAAAACACTCTCCATTCACCACTCCCCACTTCAAAACACTCTCCATTCACCACACACCCCCACTCCAAAACACTCTCCATTCACCACACACCCTCCCCCACTCCAAAACGCTCTCCATTCACCATACCCCCCCCACTCCAAAACACTCTCCATTCACCACACAACCTCCCCCACTCCAAAACACTCTCCATTCACCACAACCCCCCCACTCCAAAACACTCTCCATTCACCACACACCCTCCCCACTCCAAAACACTCTCCATTCACCACACACACCCCCCACACTCCAAAACACTCTCCATTCACCACACACCCCGCCCACTCCAATACACTCTCCATTCACCACAACCCCCCCACTCCAAAACACTCTCCATTCACCACAACCCCCCACTCCAAAACACTCTCCATTCACCACAACCCCCCCACTCCAAAACACTCTCCATTCACCACAACCCCCCCACTCCAAACACCCCATTCACCACACCCCCCACTCCAAAACACTCCATTCACCACACACCCCCACTCCAAAACACTCTCCATTCACCACAACCCCCCCACTCCAAAACACTCTCCATTCCCCACACCCCCCACCAAACACTCCCATCACCACACCCCCCAACCCAAAACACTCTCCATTCACCACAACCCCCCCACTCCAAAACACTCTCCATTACCACACCCCCCCACTCCAAACACTCTCCATTCACCACACCCCCCCACTCCAAAACACTCTCCATTCACCACACCCCCCCACTCCAAAACACTCTCCATTCACCACACCACCCCACTCCAAAACACTCTCCATTCACCACAACCCCCCACTCCAAAACACTCTCCATTCACCACATCCCCCCACTCCAAAACACTCTCCATTCACCACACCCCCCCCACTCCAAAACACTCTCCATTCACCACACCCCACCACACCAAAACACTCTCCATTCACCACACACCCCCCACCCAAAACACTCCATCACCACCCCCCACTCCAAACACACTCCATTCACCACACCCCCCACTCCAAAACACTCTCCATTCACCACACCCCCCCCACTCCAAAACACTCTCAATCACCACCCCACTCAAAACACTCCCATCACCCACACACACCCCCACTCCAAAACACTCTCCATTCACACAACCCCCCCCACTCCAAAACACTCTCCATTCACACAACCCCCCCCACCCAAACACCCCCATTCACCACACCCCCCCACACCAAAACACTCTCCATTCACCACAACCCCCCCACTCCAAAACACTCTCCATTCACCACAACCCCCCCACTCCAAAACACTCTCCATTCACCACACCCCCCCACTCCTAAACACTCTCCATTCACCACACACCCCCCACTCCAAACACTCTCCATTCACCACACCCCCCCCACTCCAACACCAACACCACAACCCCCCCCCACACCCAAAACACTCTCCATTCACCACAACCCCCCCCCACCCAAACACCCCATCACCACACCCCCCCACTCCAAACACTCTCCAACCCCACCCCCCACTCCAAAACACTCTCCATCACCACACCCCCCACTCCAAAACAATCACCATTACCACAACACCCCCACTCCAAAACACCTCTCCACCCACACCCCCCACTCCAAAACACTCTCCATTCACCACAACCCCCCCACTCCAAAACACCCTCCATTCACCACAACCCCCCCACTCCAAAACACTCTCCATTCACCACACCCCCCACTCCAAAACAATCTCCATTCACCACACACCCCCCCACTCCAAAACACTCCATTCACCACACCCCCCCACTCCAAAACACTCTCCATTCACCACAACCCCCCACTCCAAAACACTCTCCATTCACCACACCCCCCCACTCCAAAACACTCTCCATTCACCACAACCCCCCACTCCAACACCCCAACACCACACCCCCCCCCCCCAACACCCCATCACCCCCACCCCCCCACCCAACACTCTCCACACCACACCGCCCCCACTCCAAAACACTCTCCATTCACCACAACCCCCCACTCCAAACCACTCTCCATTCACCACACCCCCCCACGCCAAAACACTCTCCATTCACCACACCCCCCCCACTCCAAAACACTCTCTATTCACCACTCCCCACTTCAAAACACTCTCCATTCACCACACACCCCCCACTCCAAAACACTCTCCATTCACCACACTCCCCCCCACTCCAAAACACTCTCCATTCACCATACCCCCCCACTCCAAAACACTCTCCGTTCACCACACACCCTCCCCCACTCCAATACACTCTCCATTCACCACACACCCTCCCCCACTCCAAAACACTCTCCATTCACCACAACCCCCCACTCCAAAACACTCTCCATTCACCACAACCCCCCCACTCCAAAACACTCTCCATTCACCACAACCCCCCCACTCCAAAACACTCTCCATTCACCACAACCCCCCCACTCCAAAACACTCCATTCACCACAACCCCCCACTCCAAAACACTCTCCATTCACCACATCCCCCCCACTCCAAAACACTCTCCATTCACCACACACCCCCCACTCAAAAACACTCCATTCACCACCCCCCCCACTCCAAAACACTCTCCATTCACCAAACCCCCCCACTCCAAAGCACTCTCCAGTCACATCACCCCCCCCACTCCAAAACACTCTCCATTCACCACACACCCCCCACTCCAAAACACTCTCCATTCACCACAACCACCCCACTCCAAAACACTCTCCATTCACCACACCTCCCCCACTCCAAAACACTCTCCATTCACCACAACCCCCCCACTCTAAAACACTCTCCATTCACCACACACCCCCCACTCCAAAACACTCTCCATTCACCACACCAACCCCACTCCAACACTCTCCATTCACCACAACCCCCCCACTCCAAAACACTCTCCATTCACCACAACCCCCCCACTCCACACTCTCCATTCACCACAACACCCCCACTCCAAAACACTCTCCATTCACCACACTCCCCCACTCCAAAACACTCTCCATTCACCCCCCACTCCAAAACACTCTCCATTCACCACACACCCCCACTCCAAAACACTCTCCATTCACCACACTCCCTCCCCCACTCCAAAACACTCTCCATTCACCATACCCCCTACTCCAAAACACTCTCCATTCACCACAACCCCCCCCACTCCAAAACACTCTCCATTCACCACACCCACCCACTCCAAACACTCCATTCACCACACCCCCCCCACTCCAAAACACTCCATTCACCACAACCCCCCACTCCAAAACACTCTCCATTCACCACACACCCTCCCCCACTCCAAAACACTCTCCAGTCACCACACACAACCCCCCCACTCCAAAACACTCTCCATTCACCACAACCCCCCCACTCCCAAACACTCTCCATTCACCACACCCCCCCACTCCAAAACACTCTCCATTCACCACACCCCCCCCCACTCCAAAACACTCTCTATTCACCACACCCCCCACTCCAAAACACTCTCCATTCATCACACCCCCCCACTCCAAAACACTCTCCATTCACCCACACCCCCCCCACTCTAAAACACTCTCCATTCACCCCCCCCACTCCAAAACACTCGCCATTCACCACACCCACCCCACTCCAAAACATTCTCCATTCACCACACCCCCCCCACTCCAAAACACTCTCCATTCACCACACCCCACCACTCCAAAACACTCTCCATTCACCACAACCCCCCCACACCAAAACACTCTCCATTCACCACACCCCCCCACTCCAAAACACTCTCCATTCACCACACCCCACCACTCCAAAACACTCTCCATTCACCACACACCCCCCACTCCAAAACACTCCATTCACCACCCCCCACTCCAAAACACTCTCCATTCACCACACCCCCCCACTCCAAAACACTCTCCATTCACCACACCCCCCCCACTCCAAAACACTCTCTATTCACCACTCCCCACTTCAAAACACTCTCCATTCACCACACACACCCCCACACTCCAAAACACTCTCCATTCACCACACACCCTCCCCACTCCAAAACACTCTCCATTCATCACAACCCCCCCACTCCAAAACACTCTCCATTCACAACAACCCCCCCCCACACCAAAACACTCTCCATTCACCACAACCCCCCACTCCAAAACACTCTCCATTCACCACAACCCCCCCACTCCAAAACACTCTCCATTCACCACACCCCCCCACTCCAAAACACTCTCCATTCACCACACCCCCCCACTCCAAACACTCTCCATTCACCACACCCCCCCCACTCCAAAACACTCTCCATTCACCACACCCCCCCACTCCAAAACACTCTCCATTCACCACAACCCCCCCCACTCCAAAACACTCTCCATTCACCACACCCCCACCACTCCAAAACACTCTCCTTTCACCACACCCCCCACTCCAAAACACTCTCCATTCACCACACCTCCCCACTCCAAAACAATCTCCATTACCACAACACCCCCACTCCAAAACACTCTCCATTCACCACACCCCCCCACTCTAAAACACTCTCCATTCACCACAACCCCCCCACTCCAAAACACCCTCCATTCACCACAACCCCCCTACTCCAAAACACTCTCCATTCACCACACCCCCGCACTCCAAAACAATCTCCATTCACCACACACCCCCCCACTCCAAAACACTCCATTCACCACACCCCTCCCACTCCAAAACACTCTGCATTCACCACAACCCCCACTCCAAAACACTCTCCATTCACCACACCCCCCCACTCCAAAACACTCTCCATTCACCACAACCCCCCCACTCCAAAACACTCTCCATTCACCACACCGCCCCCACTCCAAAACACTCTCCATTCACCACAACCCCCCACTCCAAACCACTCTCCATTCACCACACCCCCCCACGCCAAAACACTCTCCATTCACCACACCCCCCCCACTCCAAAACACTCTCTATTCACCACTCCCCACTTCAAAACACTCTCCATTCACCACACACCCCCACTCCAAAACACTCTCCATTCACCACACTCCCTCCCCCACTCCAAAACACTCTCCATTCACCATACCCCCCCACTCCAAAACACTCTCCGTTCACCACACACCCTCCCCCACTCCAAAACACTCTCCATTCACCACACACTCTCCCCCACTCTAAAACACTCTCCATTCACCACACACACCCCCACACTCCAAAACACTCTCCATTCACCACACACCCTCCCCCACTCCAGTACACTCTCCATTCACCACACACCCTCCCCCACTCCAAAACACTCTCCATTCACCACCCCCCCCCACTCCAAAACACTCTCCATTCACCACACCCCCCCACTCCAAAACTCTCCATTCACCACAACCCCCCCACTCCAAAACACTCTCCATTCACCACCCCCCCCACTCCAAAACACTCTCCATTCACCACACACCCCCCCACTCCAAAACACTCTCCATTCACCATCCCCCCCACTCCAAAACACTCTCCATTCACCACACACACCCCCACTCCAAAACACTCTCCATTCACCACACCCCCCCACTCCAAAACACTCTCCATTCACCACACCCCCCACTCCAAAACACTCTCCATTCAAAACACCCCCCCACTCCAAAACACTCTCCATTCACCACACTCCCCCACTCCAAAACACTCTCCATTCACCACCCCTCCCACTCCAAAACACTCTCCATTCACCACCCCCCCCACTCCAAAACACTCTCCATTCACCACACCCCCCCCACTCCAAAACACTCTCCATTCACCACAACCCCCCACTCCAAAACACTCTCCATTCACCACACCCCCCCACTCCAAAACACTCTCCATTCACCACACACACCCCCACACTCCAAAACACTCTCCATTCACCACACCCCCCCACTCCAAAACACTCTCCATTCACCACACCCCCCCACTCCAAAACACTCTCCATTCACCACACCCCCCCACTCCAAAACACTCTCCATTCAAAACACCCCCCCACTCCAAAACACTCTCCATTCACCACACTCCCCCACTCCAAAACACTCTCCATTCACCACACACACCCCCACACTCAAAAACACTCTCCATTCACCACACACCCTCCCCCACTCCAAAACACTCTCCATTCACCACACACCCTCCCCCACTCCAAAACACTCTCCATTCACCACAACCCCCCACTCCAAAACACTCTCCATTCACCACAACCCCCCCACTCCAAAACACTCTCCATTCACCACACACCCTCCCCCACTCCAAAACACTCTCCATTCACCACACCCCCCCACTCCATAACACTCTCCATTCACCACACTCCACCACTCCAAAACACTCTCCATTCACCACACCCCCCCACTCCAAAACACTCTCCATTCACCACACCCCCCACTCCAAAACACTCTCCATTCACCACACACACCCCCACACTCCAAAACACTCTTCATTCACCACACACCCTCCCCCACTCCAAAACACTCTCCATTCACCACAACCCCCCACTCCAAAACACTCTCCATTCACCACAACCCCCCCACTCCAAAACACTCTCCATTCACCACAACCCCCCCACTCTAAAACACTCTCCATTCACCACACCCCCCCAGTCCAAAACACTCTCCATTCACCACACCCCCCCACTCCAAAACACTCTCCATTTACCACCCCCCACTCCAAAACACTCTCCATTCACCACACACCCCCACTCCAAATCACTCTCCATTCACCACACACCCTCCCCCACTCCAAAACACTCTCCATTCACCACACACACCCCCACACTCCAAAACACTCTCCATTCACCGCACACCCTCCCCCACTCCAAAACACTCTCCATTCACCACAACCCCCCCACTCCAAAACACTCTCCATTCACCACACACCCTCCCCCACTCCAAAACACTCTCCATTCACCACACCCCCCCACTCCAAAACACTCTCCATTCACCACACACAGCCCTCCCACTCCAATACACTCTCCATTCACCACAACCCCCCCACTCCAAAGCACTCTCCATTCACCACACCCCCCCACTCCAAAACACTCTCCATTCACCACACACCCCCACTCTAAAACACTCTCTATTCACCACACTCCCCCACTCCAAAACACTCTCCATTCACCACACCCCCCCACTCCAAAACACTCTCCATTCACCACACCCCCCACTCCAAAACACTCTCCATTCACCACACCCCCCCACTCCAAAACACTCTCCATTCACCACACTCCCCCACTCCAAAACACTCACCATTCACCACACCCCCCCACTCCAAAACACTCTCCATTCACCACAACCCCCCCCACTCCAAAACACTCTCCATTCACCACACCCCCACCACTCCAAAACACTCTCCTTTCACCACACCCCCCACTCCAAAACACTCTCCATTCACCACACCTCCCCACTCCAAAACAATCTCCATTACCACAACACCCCCACTCCAAAACACTCTCCATTCACCACACCCCCCCACTCCAAACCACTCTCCATTCACCACAACCACCCCACTCCAAAACACTCTCCATTCACCACAACCCCCCCACTCCAAAACACTCTCCATTCACCACACCCCCGCACTCCAAAACAATCTCCATTCACCACACACCCCCCCACTCCAAAACACTCCATTCACCACACCCCCCCACTCCAAAACACTCTCCATTCACCACACCCCCCCACTCCAAAATACTCTCGATTCACCACACCCCCCACTCCAAAACACTCTCCATTCACCACACCCCCCCACTCCAAAACACTCTCCATTCACCACAACCCCCCCACTCCAAACACTCTCCATTCACCACACCGCTCCCACTCCAAAGCACTCTCCATTCACCACACCCCCCCACTCCAAAACACTCTCCATTCACCACACACACCCCCACACTCCAAAACACTCTCCATTCACCACACACCCCCACTCCAAAACACTCTCCATTCACCACACACCCTCCCCCACTCCAAAACGCTCTCCATTCACCATACCCCCCCACTCCAAAACACTCTCCATTCACCACACAACCTCCCCCACTCCAAAACACTCTCCATTCACCACAACCCCCCCACTCCAAACCACTCTCCATTCACCACACACCCTGCCCCACTCCAAAACACTCTCCATTCACCACACACACCCCCACACTCCAAAACACTCTCCATTCACCACACACCCTCGCCCACTCCAATACACTCTCCATTCACCACAACCCCCCCACTCCAAAACACTCTCCATTCACCACAAACCCCCACTCCAAAACACTCTCCATTCACCACAACCCCCCACTCCAAAACACTCTCCATTCACCACAACCCCCCCACTCCAAAACACTCTCCATTCACCACACCCCCCCACTCCAAAACACTCCATTCACCACACACCCCCACTCCAAAACACTCTCCATTCACCACAACCCCCCCACTCCAAAACACTCTCCATTCACCACAACCCCCCACTCCAAAACACTCTCCATTCACCACAACCCCCCAACTCCAAAACACTCTCCATTCACCACAACCCCCCCACTCCAAAACACTCTCCATTTACCACACCCCCCCACTCCAAAACACTCTCCATTCACCACACCCCCCCACTCCAAAACACTCTCCATTCACCACACCCCCCCACTCCAAAACACTCTCCATTCACCACAACCCCCCACTCCAAAAAACTCTCCATTCACCACACCACCCCACTCCAAAACACTCTCCATTCACCACAACCCCCCACTCCAAAACACTCTCCATTCACCACATCCCCCCACTCCAAAACACTCTCCATTCACCACACCCCCCCCACTCCAAAACACTCTCCATTCACCACACCCCACCACTCCAAAACACTCTCCATTCACCACACACCCCCCACTCCAAAACACTCCATTCACCACCCCCCACTCCAAAACACTCTCCATTCACCACACCCCCCCACTCCAAAACACTCTCCATTCACCACACCCCCCCCACTCCAAAACACTCTCTATTCACCACTCTCCACTTCAAAACACTCTCCATTCACCACACACACCCCCACACTCCAAAACACTCTCCATTCATCACAACCCCCCCCACTCCAAAACACTCTCCATTCACAACAAACCCCCCCACACCAAAACACTCTCCATTCACCACAACCCCCCACTCCAAAACACTCTCCATTCACCACAACCCCCCCACTCCAAAACACTCTCCATTCACCACACCCCCCCACTCCAAAACACTCTCCATTCACCACACCCCCCACTCCAAACACTCTCCATTCACCACACCCCCCCACTCCAAAACACTCTCCATTCACCACACCCCCCCACTCCAAAACACTCTCCATTCACCACAACCCCCCCCACTCCAAAACACTCTCCATTCACCACACCCCCACACTCCAAAACACTCTCCTTTCACCACACCCCCCACTCCAAAACACTCTCCATTCACCACACCTCCCCACTCCAAAACAATCTCCATTACCACAACACCCCCACTCCAAAACACTCTCCATTCACCACACCCCCCACTCCAAAACACTCTCCATTCACCACAACCCCCCCACTCCAAAACACCCTCCATTCACCACAACCCCCCCACTCAACTCCAAAACACTCTCCATTCACCACACCCCCGCACTCCAAAACAATCTCCATTCACCACACACCCCCCCACTCCAAAACACTCCATTCACCACACCCCTCCCACTCCAAAACACTCTCCATTCACCACAACCCCCACTCCAAAACACTCTCCATTCACCACACCCCCCACTCCAAAACACTCTCCATTCACCACAACCCCCCCACTCCAAAACACTCTCCATTCACCACACCGCCCCCACTCCAAAACACTCTCCATTCACCACAACCCCCCACTCCAAACCACTCTCCATTCACCACACCCCCCCACGCCAAAACACTCTCCATTCACCACACCCCCCCCACTCCAAAACACTCTCTATTCACCACTCCCCACTTCAAAACACTCTCCATTCACCACACACCCCCACTCCAAAACACTCTCCATTCACCACACTCCCTCCCCCACTCCAAAACACTCTCCATTCACCATACCCCCCCACTCCAAAACACTCTCCGTTCACCACACACCCTCCCCCACTCCAAAACACTCTCCATTCACCACACACCCTCTCCCACTCTAAAACACTCTCCATTCACCACACACACCCCCACACTCCAAAACACTCTCCATTCACCACACACCCTCCCCCACTCCAATACACTCTCCATTCACCACACACCCTCCCCCACTCCAAAACACTCTCCATTCACCACAACCCCCCACTCCAAAACACTCTCCATTCACCACAACCCCCCCACTCCAAAACACTCTCCATTCACCACAACCCCCCCACTCCAAAACACTCTCCATTCACCACAACCCCCCCACTCCAAAACACTCCATTCACCACAACCCCCCACTCCAAAACACTCTCCATTCACCACATCCCCCCCACTCCAAAACACTCTCCATTCACCACACACCCCCCACTCAAAAACACTCCATTCACCACCCCCCACTCCAAAACACTCTCCATTCACCAAACCCCCCCACTCCAAAGCACTCTCCAGTCACATCACCCCCCCCACTCCAAAACACTCTCCATTCACCACACACCCCCACTCCAAAACACTCTCCATTCACCACAACCACCCCACTCCAAAACACTCTCCATTCACCACACCTCCCCCACTCCAAAACACTCTCCATTCACCACAACCCCCCCACTCTAAAACACTCTCCATTCACCACACACCCCCCACTCCAAAACACTCTCCATTCACCACACCAACCCCACTCCAACACTCTCCATTCACCACAACCCCCCCACTCCAAAACACTCTCCATTCACCACAACCCCCCCACTCCACACTCTCCATTCACCACAACACCCCCACTCCAAAACACTCTCCATTCACCACACTCCCCCACTCCAAAACACTCTCCATTCACCCCCCACTCCAAAACACTCTCCATTCACCACACACCCCCACTCCAAAACACTCTCCATTCACCACACTCCCTCCCCCACTCCAAAACACTCTCGATTCACCATACCCCCTACTCCAAAACACTCTCCATTCACCACAACCCCCCCCACTCCAAAACACTCTCCATTCACCACACCCACCCACTCCAAAACACTCCATTCACCACACCCCCCCACTCCAAAACACTCCATTCACCACAACCCCCCCACTCCAAAACACTCTCCATTCACCACACACCCTCCCCCACTCCAAAACACTCTCCAGTCACCACACACAACCCCCCCACTCCAAAACACTCTCCATTCACCACAACCCCCCCACTCCAAAACACTCTCCATTCACCACACCCCCCCACTCCAAAACACTCTCCATTCACCACACCCCCCCACTCCAAAACACTCCCTATTCACCACACCCCCCCACTCCAAAACACTCTCCATTCATCACACCCCCCACTCCAAAACACTCTCCATTCACCACACCCCCCCACTCCAAAACACTCTCCATTCACCCCCCCACTCCAAAACACTCGCCATTCACCACACCCACCCCACTCCAAAACATTCTCCATTCACCACACCCCCCCACTCCAAAACACTCTCCATTCACCACACCCCACCACTCCAAAACACTCTCCATTCACCACAACCCCCCCACACCAAAACACTCTCCATTCACCACACCCCCCCACTCCAAAACACTCTCCATTCACCACACCCCACCACTCCAAAACACTCTCCATTCACCACACACCCCCCACTCCAAAACACTCCATTCACCACCCCCCACTCCAAAACACTCTCCATTCACCACACCCCCCCACTCCAAAACACTCTCCATTCACCACACCCCCCCACTCCAAAACACTCTCTATTCACCACTCCCCACTTCAAAACACTCTCCATTCACCACACACACCCCCACACTCCAAAACACTCTCCATTCACCACACACCCTCCCCACTCCAAAACACTCTCCATTCATCACAACCCCCCCACTCCAAAACACTCTCCATTCACAACAACCCCCCCCACACCAAAACACTCTCCATTCACCACAACCCCCCACTCCAAAACACTCTCCATTCACCACAACCCCCCCACTCCAAAACACTCTCCATTCACCACACCCCCCCACTCCAAAACACTCTCCATTCACCACACCCCCCCACTCCAAACACTCTCCATTCACCACACCCCCCCACTCCAAAACACTCTCCATTCACCACACCCCCCCACTCCAAAACACTCTCCATTCACCACAACCCCCCCCACTCCAAAACACTCTCCATTCACCACACCCCCACCACTCCAAAACACTCTCCTTTCACCACACCCCCCACTCCAAAACACTCTCCATTCACCACACCTCCCCACTCCAAAACAATCTCCATTACCACAACACCCCCACTCCAAAACACTCTCCATTCACCACACCCCCCCACTCTAAAACACTCTCCATTCACCACAACCCCCCCACTCCAAAACACCCTCCATTCACCACAACCCCCCTACTCCAAAACACTCTCCATTCACCACACCCCCGCACTCCAAAACAATCTCCATTCACCACACACACCCCCACTCCAAAACACTCCATTCACCACACCCCTCCCACTCCAAAACTCTCTGCATTCACCACAACCCCCACTCCAAAACACTCTCCATTCACCACACCCCCCCACTCCAAAACACTCTCCATTCACCACAACCCCCCCACTCCAAAACACTCTCCATTCACCACACCGCCCCCACTCCAAAACACTCTCCATTCACCACAACCCCCCACTCCAAACCACTCTCCATTCACCACACCCCCCCACGCCAAAACACTCTCCATTCACCACACCCCCCCCACTCCAAAACACTCTCTATTCACCACTCCCCACTTCAAAACACTCTCCATTCACCACACACCCCCACTCCAAAACACTCTCCATTCACCACACTCCCTCCCCCACTCCAAAACACTCTCCATTCACCATACCCCCCCACTCCAAAACACTCTCCGTTCACCACACACCCTCCCCCACTCCAAAACACTCTCCATTCACCACACACCCTCCCCCACTCTAAAACACTCTCCATTCACCACACACACCCCCACACTCCAAAACACTCTCCATTCACCACACACCCTCCCCCACTCCAGTACACTCTCCATTCACCACACACCCTCCCCCACTCCAAAACACTCTCCATTCACCACCACCCCCACTCCAAAACACTCTCCATTCACCACACCCCCCCACTCCAAAACTCTCCATTCACCACAACCCCCCCACTCCAAAACACTCTCCATTCACCACCCCCCCCACTCCAAAACACTCTCCATTCACCACACACCCCCCCACTCCAAAACACTCTCCATTCACTACCCCCCCCACTCCAAAACACTCTCCATTCACCACACCCCCCCACTCCAAAACTCTCCATTCACCACAACCCCCCCACTCCAAAACACTCTCCATTCACCACCCCCCCACTCCAAAACACTCTCCATTCACCACACACCCCCCCACTACAAAACACTCTCCATTCACCACACACACCCCCACTCCAAAACACTCTTCATTCACCACACCCCCCCCACTCCAAAACACTCTCCATTCACCACACCCCCCACTCCAATACACTCTCCATTCAAAACACCCCCCCACTCCAAAACACTCTCCATTCACCACACTCCCCCACTCCAAAACACTCTCCATTCACCACCCCCCCCACTCCAAAACACTCTCCATTCACCACCCCCCCCACTCCAAAACACTCTCCATTCACCACACCCCCCCACTCCAAAACACTCTCCATTCACCACACCCCCCCAATCCAAAACACTCTCCATTCACCACACCCCCCACTCCAAAACACTCTCCATTCACCACACACACCCCCACACTCCAAAACACTCTCCATTCACCACACCCCCCCACTCCAAAACACTCTCCATTCACCACACCCCCCCACTCCAAAACACTCTCCATTCACCACACCCCCCCACTCCAAAACACTCTCCATTCAAAACACCCCCCCACTCCAAAACACTCTCCATTCACCACACTCCCCCACTCCAAAACACTCTCCATTCACCACACACACTCCCACACTCAAAAACACTCTCCATTCACCACACACCCTCCCCCACACCAAAACACTCTCCATTCACCACACACCCTCCCCCACTCCAAAACACTCTCCATTCACCACAACCCCCCACTCCAAAACACTCTCCATTCACCACACCCCCCCACTCCAAAACACTCTCCATTCACCACAACCCCCCCACTCCAAAACACTCTCCATTCACCACACCCCCCACTCCAAAACACTCTCCATTCACCACACCTCCCCACTCCAAAACAATCTCCATTACCACAACACCCCCACTCCAAAACACTCTCCATTCACCACACCCCCCCACTCCAAAACACTCTCCATTCACCACACCCACCCACTCCAAAACACTCTCCATTCACCACACCCCCCACTCCAAAACACTCTCCATTCACCACACACCCCCCCACTCCAAAACACTCTCCATACACCACCCCCCCCACTCCAAAACACTCTCCATTCACCACACCCCCCCACTCCAAAACTCTCCATTCACCACAACCCCCCACTACAAAACACTCTCCATTCACCACCCCCCCCACTCCAAAACACTCTCCATTCACCACACACCCCCCCACTACAAAACACTCTCCATTCACCACACACACCCCCACTCCAAAACACTCTCCATTCACCACACCCCCCCACTCCAAAACACTCTCCATTCACCACACCCCCCACTCCAAAACACTCTCCATTCAAAACACCCCCCCACTCCAAAACACTCTCCATTCACCACACTCCCCCACTCCAAAACACTCTCCATTCACCACCCCTCCCACTCCAAAACACTCTCCATTCACCACCCCCCCCACTCCAAAACACTCTCCATTCACCACACCCCCCCCACTCCAAAACACTCTCCATTCACCACAACCCCCCACTCCAAAACACTCTCCATTCACCACACCCCCCCACTCCAAAACACTCTCCATTCACCACACACACCCCCACACTCCAAAACACTCTCCATTCACCACACCCCCCCACTCCAAAACACTCTCCATTCACCACACCCCCCCACTCCAAAACACTCTCCATTCACCACACCCCCCCACTCCAAAACACTCTCCATTCAAAACACCCCCCCCACTCCAAAACACTCTCCATTCACCACACTCCCCCACTCCAAAACACTCTCCATTCACCACACACACCCCCACACTCAAAAACACTCTCCATTCACCACACACCCTCCCCCACTCCAAAACACTCTCCATTCACCACACACCCTCCCCCACTCCAAAACACTCTCCATTCACCACAACCCCCCACTCCAAAACACTCTCCATTCACCACAACCCCCCCACTCCAAAACACTCTCCATTCACCACACACCCTCCCCCACTCCAAAACACTCTCCATTCACCACACCCCCCACTCCATAACACTCTCCATTCACCACACTCCACCACTCCAAAACACTCTCCATTCACCACACCCCCCCACTCCAAAACACTCTCCATTCACCACACCCCCCCACTCCAAAACACTCTCCATTCACCACACACACCCCCACACTCCAAAACACTCTTCATTCACCACACACCCTCCCCCACTCCAAAACACTCTCCATTCACCACAACCCCCCACTCCAAAACACTCTCCATTCACCACAACCCCCCCACTCCAAAACACTCTCCATTCACCACAACCCCCCCACTCTAAAACACTCTCCATTCACCACACCCCCCCAGTCCAAAACACTCTCCATTCACCACACCCCCCCACTCCAAAACACTCTCCATTTACCACCCCCCACTCCAAAACACTCTCCATTCACCACACACCCCCACTCCAAATCACTCTCCATTCACCACACACCCTCCCCCACTCCAAAACACTCTCCATTCACCATACCCCCCCCACTCCAAAACACTCTCCATTCACCGCACACCCTCCCCCACTCCAAAACACTCTCCATTCACCACAACCCCCCCACTCCAAAACACTCTCCATTCACCACACACCCTCCCCCACTCCAAAACACTCTCCATTCACCACACCCCCCCACTCCAAAACACTCTCCATTCACCACACACAGCCCTCCCACTCCAATACACTCTCCATTCACCACAACCCCCCCACTCCAAAGCACTCTCCATTCACCACACCCCCCCACTCCAAAACACTCTCCATTCACCACACACCCCCACTCCAAAACACTCTCTATTCACCACACTCCCCCACTCCAAAACACTCTCCATTCACCACACCCCCCCACTCCAAAACACTCTCCATTCACCACACACCCTCCCCCACTCCAAAACACTCTCCATTCACCACACCCCCCCACTCCAAAACACTCTCCATTCACCACACTCCCCCACTCCAAAACACTCACCATTCACCACACCCCCCCACTCCAAAACACTCTCCATTCACCACAACCCCCCCCACTCCAAAACACTCTCCATTCACCACACCCCCACCACTCCAAAACACTCTCCTTTCACCACACCCCCCACTCCAAAACACTCTCCATTCACCACACCTCCCCACTCCAAAACAATCTCCATTACCACAACACCCCCACTCCAAAACACTCTCCATTCACCACACCCCCCCACTCCAAACCACTCTCCATTCACCACAACCACCCCACTCCAAAACACTCTCCATTCACCACAACCCCCCCACTCCAAAACACTCTCCATTCACCACACCCCCGCACTCCAAAACAATCTCCATTCACCACACACCCCCCCACTCCAAAACACTCCATTCACCACACCCCCCCACTCCAAAACACTCTCCATTCACCACACCCCCCCACTCCAAAATACTCTCGATTCACCACACCCCCCACTCCAAAACACTCTCCATTCACCACACCCCCCCACTCCAAAACACTCTCCATTCACCACAACCCCCCCACTCCAAAACACTCTCCATTCACCACACCGCTCCCACTCCAAAACACTCTCCATTCACCACAACCCCCCACTCCAAAACACTCTCCATTCACCACACCCCCCCCACACCAAAACACTCTCCATTCACCACTCCCCACTTCAAAACACTCTCCATTCACCACACACCCCCACTCCAAAACACTCTCCATTCACCACACACCCTCCCCCACTCCAAAACGCTCTCCATTCACCATACCCCCCCACTCCAAAACACTCTCCATTCACCACACAACCTCCCCCACTCCAAAACACTCTCCATTCACCACAACCCCCCCACTCCAAAACACTCTCCATTCACCACACACCCTGCCCCACTCCAAAACACTCTCCATTCACCACACACACCCCCACACTCCAAAACACTCTCCATTCACCACACACCCTCGCCCACTCCAATACACTCTCCATTCACCACAACCCCCCCACTCCAAAACACTCTCCATTCACCACAAACCCCCACTCCAAAACACTCTCCATTCACCACAACCCCCCACTCCAAAACACTCTCCATTCACCACACCCCCCCACTCCAAAACACTCCATTCACCACACACCCCCACTCCAAAACACTCTCCATTCACCACAACCCCCCCACTCCAAAACACTCTCCATTCACCACAACCCCCCACTCCAAAACACTCTCCATTCACCACAACCCCCCCACTCCAAAACACTCTCCATTCACCACAACCCCCCCACTCCAAAACACTCTCCATTTACCACACCCCCCCACTCCAAAACACTCTCCATTCACCACACCCCCCCACTCCAAAACACTCTCCATTCACCACACCCCCCCACTCCAAAACACTCTCCATTCACCACACCCCCCCACTCCAAAACACTCTCCATTCACCACAACCCCCCCACTCCAAAACACTCTCCATTCACCCCCCCACTCCAAAACACTCGCCATTCACCACACCCACCCCACTCCAAAATATTCTCCATTCACCACACCCCCACTCCAAAACACTCTCCATTCACCACACGCCCCACTCCAAAACACTCTCTATTCACCACACCCCCCCACTCCAAAACACTCTCCATTCACCACACACACCCCCACACTCCAAAACACTCTCCATTCACCACACACCCTCCCCACTGAAAAACACTCTCCATTCATCACAACCCCCCCACTCCAAAACACTCTCCATTCACCACAACCCCCCCCACACCAAAACACTCTCCATTCACCACAACCCCCCCACTCCAAAACACTCTCCATTCACCACAACCCCCCCACTCCAAAACACTCTCCATTCACCACACCCCCCCACTCCAAAACACTCTCCATTCACCACACCCACCCACTCCAAAACACTCTCCATTCACCACACCCCCCATTCCAAAACACTCTCCATTCACCACACCTCCCCACTCCAAAACAATCTCCATTACCACAACACCCCCACTCCAAAACACTCTCCATTCACCACACCCCCCCACTCCAAAACACTCTCCATTCACCACAACCCCCCCACTCCAAAACACTCTCCATTCACCACAACCCCCCCACTCCAAAACACTCTCCATTCACCACACCCCCGAACTCCAAAACAATCTCCATTCACCACACACCCCCCCACTCCAAAACACTCCATTCACCACACCCCTCCCACTCCAAAACACTCTCCATTCACCACACCCCCCACTCCAAAATACTCTCCATTCACCACACCCCCCCACTCCAAAACACTCTCCATTCACCACACCCCCCACTCCAAAACACTCTCCATTCACCACAACCCCCCCACTCCAAAACACTCTCCATTCACCACACCGTCCCCACTCCAAAACACTCTCCATTCACCACAACCCCCCACTCCAAAACACTCTCCATTCACCACAACCCCCCCACTCGAAAACACTCTCCATTCACCACAACCCCCCCACTCCAAAACACTCTCCATTCACCACAACCCCCACTCCATAACACTCTCCATTCACCACACTCCAACACTCCAAAACACTCTCCATTCACCACACACCCCCACTCCAAAACACTCTCCATTCACCACACCCCCCCACTCCAAAACACTCTCCATTCACCACACCACCCCACTCCAAAACACTCTCCATTCACCACACTCCCCCACTCCAAAACACTCACCATTCACCACACACCCTCCCCCACTCCAAAACACTCTCCATTCACCACACCCCCCCACTCCAAAACACTCTCCATTCACCACAACCCCCCCACTCCAAAACACTCTCCATTCACCACACCGCTCCCACTCCAAAACACTCTCCATTCACCACAACCCCCCACTCCAAAACACTCTCCATTCACCACACCCCCCCCACACCAAAACACTCTCCATTCACCACTCCCCACTTCAAAACACTCTCCATTCACCACACACCCCCACTCCAAAACACTCTCCATTCACCACACACCCTCCCCCACTCCAAAACGCTCTCCATTCACCATACCCCCCCACTCCAAAACACTCTCCATTCACCACACAACCTCCCACACTCCAAAACACTCTCCATTCACCACAACCCCCCCACTCCAAAACACTCTCCATTCACCACACACCCTGCCCCACTCCAAAACACTCTCCATTCACCACACACACCCCCACACTCCAAAACACTCTCCATTCACCACACACCCTCGCCCACTCCAATACACTCTCCATTCACCACAACCCCCCCACTCCAAAACACTCTCCATTCACCACAAACCCCCACTCCAAAACACTCTCCATTCACCACAACCCCCCACTCCAAAACACTCTCCATTCACCACAACCCCCCCACTCCAAAACACTCTCCATTCACCACACCCCCCCACTCCAAAACACTCCATTCACCACACACCCCCACTCCAAAACACTCTCCATTCACCACAACCCCCCCACTCCAAAACACTCTCCATTCACCACAACCCCCCACTCCAAAACACTCTCCATTCACCACAACCCCCCCACTCCAAAACACTCTCCATTCACCACAACCCCCCCACTCCAAAACACTCTCCATTTACCACACCCCCCCACTCCAAAACACTCTCCATTCACCACACCCCCCCACTCCAAAACACTCTCCATTCACCACACCCCCCCACTCCAAAACACTCTCCATTCACCACACCCCCCCACTCCAAAACACTCTCCATTCACCACAACCCCCCCACTCCAAAACACTATCCATTCACCCCCCCACTCCAAAACACTCGCCATTCACCACACCCACCCCACTCCAAAATATTCTCCATTCACCACACCCCCACTCCAAAACACTCTCCATTCACCACACGCCCCACTCCAAAACACTCTCTATTCACCACACCCCCCCACTCCAAAACACTCTCCATTCACCACACACACCCCCACACTCCAAAACACTCTCCATTCACCACACACCCTCCCCACTGAAAAACACTCTCCATTCATCACAACCCCCCCACTCCAAAACACTCTCCATTCACCACAACCCCCCCCACACCAAAACACTCTCCATTCACCACAACCCCCCCACTCCAAAACACTCTCCATTCACCACAACCCCCCCACTCCAAAACACTCTCCATTCACCACACCCCCCCACTCCAAAACACTCTCCATTCACCACACCCACCCACTCCAAAACACTCTCCATTCACCACACCCCCCATTCCAAAACACTCTCCATTCACCACACCTCCCCACTCCAAAACAATCTCCATTACCACAACACCCCCACTCCAAAACACTCTCCATTCACCACACCCCCCCACTCCAAAACACTCTCCATTCACCACAACCCCCCCACTCCAAAACACTCTCCATTCACCACAACCCCCCCACTCCAAAACACTCTCCATTCACCACACCCCCGAACTCCAAAACAATCTCCATTCACCACACACCCCCCCACTCCAAAACACTCCATTCACCACACCCCTCCCACTCCAAAACACTCTCCATTCACCACACCCCCCACTCCAAAATACTCTCCATTCACCACACCCCCCCACTCCAAAACACTCTCCATTCACCACACCCCCCACTCCAAAACACTCTCCATTCACCACAACCCCCCCACTCCAAAACACTCTCCATTCACCACACCGTCCCCACTCCAAAACACTCTCCATTCACCACAACCCCCCACTCCAAAACACTCTCCATTCACCACAACCCCCCCACTCGAAAACACTCTCCATTCACCACAACCCCCCCACTCCAAAACACTCTCCATTCACCACAACCCCCACTCCATAACACTCTCCATTCACCACACTCCAACACTCCAAAACACTCTCCATTCACCACACACCCCCACTCCAAAACACTCTCCATTCACCACACCCCCCCACTCCAAAACACTCTCCATTCACCACACCACCCCACTCCAAAACACTCTCCATTCACCACACTCCCCCACTCCAAAACACTCACCATTCACCACACACCCTCCCCCACTCCAAAACACTCTCCATTCACCACAACCCCCCACTCCAAAACACTCTCCATTCACCACAACCCCCCCACTCCAAAACACTCTCCATTCACCACAACCCCCCCACTCCAAAACACTCTCCATTCACCACACCCCCCACTCCATAACACTCTCCATTCACCACACTCCACCACTCCAAAACACTCTCCATTCACCACACCCCCCCACTCCAAAACACTCTCCATTCACCACACACACCCCCACACTCCAAAACACTCTCCATTCACCACACACCCTCCCCCACTCCAAAACACTCTCCATTCACCACAACCCCCCACTCCAAAACACTCTCCATTCACCACAACCCCCCCACTCCAAAACACTCTCCATTCACCACAACCCCCCCACTCTAAAACACTCTCCATTCACCACACCCCCCCAGTCCAAAACACTCTCCATTCACCACACCCCCCCACTCCAAAACACTCTCCATTCACCACCCCCCACTCCAAAACACTCTCCATTCACCACACACCCCCACTCCAAATCACTCTCCATTCACCACACACCCTCCCCCACTCCAAAACACTCTCCATTCACCATACCCCCCCCACTCCAAAACACTCTCCATTCACCACACACCCTCCCCCACTCCAAAACACTCTCCATTCACCACAACCCCCCCACTCCAAAACACTCTCCATTCACCACACACCCTCCCCCACTCCAAAACACTCTCCATTCACCACACCCCCCCACTCCAAAACACTCTCCATTCACCACACACAGCCCTCCCACTCCAATACACTCTCCATTCACCACAACCCCCCCACTCCAAAGCACTCTCCATTCACCACACCCCCCACTCCAATACACTCTCCATTCACCACACACCCCCACTCCAAAACACTCTCTATTCACCACACTCCCCCACTCCAAAACACTCTCCATTCACCACACCCCCCCAGTCCAAAACACTCTCCATTCACCACACACCCTCCCCCAATCCAAAACACTCTCCATTCACCACACTCCCCCCACTCCAAAACAATCTCCATTCACCACACACTCACCACTCCAAAACACTCCATTCACCACACCCCCCCCACTCCAAAACACTCCATTCACCACACCCCCCCTCCAAAACACTCTCCATTCACCACACCCCCCCACTCCAAAACACTCTCCATTCACCACACCCCCCCACTCCAAAACACTCTCCATTCACCACAACCCCCACACTCCAAAACACTCTCCATTCACCACACCGCCCCCACTCCAAAACACTCTCCATTCACCACACCCCCCCCACTCCAAAACACTCTCCATTCACCACACCCCCCCCACTCCAAAACACTCTCCATTCACCACTCCCCACTCCAAAACACTCTCCATTCACCACACTCCCCCACTCCAAAACACTCTCCATTCACCACACACCCTCCCCCACTCCAAAACACTCTCCATTCACCATACCCCCCCACTCCAAAACACTCTCCATTCACCACACACCCTCCCCCACTCCAAAACACTCTCCATTCACCATACCCCCTACTCCAAAACACTCTCCATTCACCACAACCCCCCCCACTCCAAAACACTCTCCATTCACCACACCCCCCCACTCCAAAACACTCCATTCACCACACCCCCCCACTCCAAAACACTCCATTCACCACAACCCCCCCACTCCAAAACACTCTCCATTCACCACACACCCTCCCCCACTCCAAAACACTCTCCATTCACCACACACAACCCCCCCACTCCAAAACACTCTCCATTCACCACAACCCCCCCACTCCAAAACACTCTCCATTCACCACACCCCCCCACTCCAAAACACTCTCCATTCACCACACCCCCCCACTCCAAAACACTCTCTATTCACCACACCCCCCCACTCCAAAACACTCTCCATTCACCACACCCCCCACTCCAAAACACTCTCCATTCACCACACCCCCCACTCCAAAACACTCTCCATTCACCCCCCCACTCCAAAACACTCGCCATTCACCACACCCACCCCACTCCAAAACATTCTCCATTCACCACACCCCCACTCCAAAACACTCTCCATTCACCACACGCCCCACTCCAAAACACTCTCCATTCACCACACCCCCCCACTCCAAAACACTCTCCATTCACCACAACCCCCCCACTCCAAAACACTCTCCATTCACCACAACCCCCCCACTCCAAAACACTCTCCATTCACCACACCCCCCCACTCCAAAACACTCTCCATTCACCACACTCCCCACCTCCAAAACACTCTCCATTCACCCCCCCCACTCCAAAACACTCTCCATTCACCACACACCCCCACTCCAAAACACTCTCCATTCACCACACACCCTCCCCCACTCCAAAACACTCTCCATTCACCACACACCCACCACTCCAAAACACTCCATTCACCACACACCCCCCACTCCAAAACACTCCATTCACCACACACCCCCTCCAAAACACTCTCCATTCACCACACCCCCCCACTCCAAAACACTCTCCATTCACCACACCCCCCCACTCCAAAACACTCTCCATTCACCACAACCCCCACACTCCCAAACACTCTCCATTCACCACACTGCCCCCACTCCAAAACACTCTCCATTCACCACAACCCCCTCACTCCAAAACACTCTCCATTCACCACACCCCCCCACTCCAAAACACTCTCCATTCACCACACCCCCCCACTCCAAAACACTCTCCATTCACCACTCCCCACTCCAAAACACTCTCCATTCACCACACTCCCCCACTCCAAAACACTCTCCATTCACCACACACCCTCCCCCACTCCAAAACACTCTCCATTCACCATACCCCCCCACTCCAAAACACTCTCCATTCACCACACACCCTCCCCCACTCCAAAACACTCTCCATTCACCACAACCCCCCCACTCCAAAACACTCTCCATTCACCACACACCCTCCCCCACTCCAAAACACTCTCCATTCACCACACACACCCCCACACTCCAAAACACTCTCCATTCACCACACACCCTCCCCCACTCCAAAACACTCTCCACTCACCACACCCCCCCACTCCAAAACACTCTCCATTCACCACCCCCCACTCCAAAACACTCTCCATTCACCACACCCCCACTCCAAAACACTTTCCATTCACCACACTCCCCCACTCCAAAACACTCTCCATTCACCACAACCCCCCCCACTCCAAAACACTCTCCATTCAACACAACCGCCCCACTCCAAAACACTCTCCATTCACCACACCCCCCCCACTCCAAAACACTCTCCATTCACCACAACCCCCCCACTCCAAAACACTCCATTCACCACAACCCCCCCACTCCAAAACACTCTCCATTTACCACACCCCCCACTCCAAAACAATCTCCATTACCACAACCCCCCCACTCCAAAACATCCATTCACCACACCCCCCCACTCCAAAACACTCTCCATTCAACACAACCCCCCCACTCCAAAACACTCTCCATTCACCACAACCCCCCCACTCCAAAACACTCTCCATTCACCACACCCCCCCACTCCAAAACAATCTCCATTCACCACACACCCCCCACTCCAAAACACTCCATTCACCACACCCCCACTCCAAAACACTCCATTCACCACACCCCCCACTCCAAAACACTCTCCATTCACCACACCCCCCCACTCCAAAACACTCTCCATTCACCACACCCCCCCACTCCAAAACACTCTCCATTCACCACAACCCCCCCACGCCAAAACACTCTCCATTCACCACAACACCCCCACTCCAAAACACTCTCCATTCACGACTCCCCACTCCAAAACACTCTCCATTCACCACACACCCCCACTCCAAAACACTCTCCATTCACCACAACACCCCCACTCCAAAACACTCTCCATTCACCACACCCCCCCCACTCCCAAACACTCTCCAATCACCACACCCCCCCCACTCCAAAACACTCTCCATTCACGACTCCCCACTCCAAAACACTCTCCATTCACCACACACCCCCACTCCAAAACACTCTCCATTCACCACACACCCTACCCCACTCCAAAACACTCTCCATTCACCATACCCCCCCACTCCAAAACAATCTCCATTCACCACACTCCCTCCCCCACTCCAAAACACTCTCCATTCACCACACACCCTCCCCCACTCCAAAACACTCTCCATTCACCACACACACCCCCACGCTCCAAAACACTCTCCATTCACCACACACCCTTCCCCACTCCAAAACACTCTCCATTCACCACACCCCCCCACTCCAAAACACTCTCCATTCACCACCCCACACTCCAAAACACTCTCCATTCACCACAACCACACTCCAAAACACTTTCCATTCACCACACCCCCCCACTCCAAAACACTCTCCATTCAGCACAACCCCCCCACTCCAAAACACTCTCCATTCACCACAACCCCCCTATTCCAAAACACTCTCCATTCACCATACCCCCCTACTCCAAATCACTCTCCATTCACCACACCCCCCCCACTCCAAAACACTCTCCATTCACCACAACCCCCCCACTCCAAAACACTCTCCATTCACCACACCTCCCACTCCAAAATAATCTCCATTACCACAACCCCCCCACTCCAAAACACTCTCCATTCACCACACCCCCCCACTCCAAAACACTCTCCATTCACCACAACCCCCCCACTCCAAAACACTCTTCATTCACCACAACCCCCCACTCCAAAACACTCTCCATTCACCACACCCCCCCACTCCAAAACAATCTCCATTCACCACACACCCCCCACTCCAAAACACTCCATTCACCACACCCCCCCCACTCCAAAACACTCCATTCACCACACCCCCCCACTCCAAAACACTCTCCATTCACCACACCCCCCCACTCCAAAACACTCTCCATTCACCACAACCCCCCCACTCCAAAACACTCTCCATTCACCACACCGCCCCCACTCCAAAACACTCTCCATTCACCACAACACCCCCACTCCAAAACACTCTCCATTCACCACACCCCCCCACACCAAAACACTCTCCATTCACCACACCCCCCCAATCCAAAACACTCTCCATTCACGACTCCCCACTCCAAAACACTCTCCATTCACCACACACCCCCACTCCAAAACACTCTCCATTCACCACACAACCTCCCCCACTCCAAAACACTCTCCATTCACCATACCCCCCCACTCCAAAACACTCTCCATTCACCACACACCCTCCCCCACTCCAAAACACTCTCCATTCACCACAACCCCCCCACTCCAAAACACTCTCCATTCACCACACACACCCCCATGCTCCAAAACACTCTCCATTCACCACACCCCCCCCCACTCCAAAACACTCTCCATTCACCACACCCCCCCACTTCAAAACACTCCATTCACCACACACCCCCACTCCAAAACACTCTCCATTCACCACAACCCCCCCACTCCAAAACACTCTCCATTCACCACAACCCCCCCACTCCAAAACACTCTCCATTCACCACACCCACCCACTCCATAACACTCTCCATTCACCACACCCCCCCACTCCAAAACACTCTCCATTCACCACAACCCCCCCACTCCAAAACACTCTCCATTCACCACACCCCCCCACTCCCAAACACTCTCCATTCACCACAACCCCCCACTCCAAAACACTCTCCATTCACCACAACCCCCACACTCCAAAACACTCTCCATTCACCACAACCACACTCCAAAACACTTTCCATTCACCACACCCCCCCACTCCAAAACACTCTCCATTCACCACAACCCCCCCACTCCAAAACACTCTCCATTCACCACACCCCCCCACTCCAAAACACTCTCCATTCACCACCCCCCACTCCAAAACACTCTCCATTCACCACACCCCCCACTCCAAAACACTTTCCATTCACCACACCCCCCCACTCCAAAACACTCTCCATTCACCACAACCCCCCCCACTCCAAAACACTCTCCATTCAACAGAACCCCCCCACTCCAAAACACTCTCCATTCACCATACCCCCCCACTCCAAAACACTCTACATTCACCACACCCCCCCACTCCAAAACACTCTCCATTCACCACAACCCCCCCCACTCCAAAACACTCTCCATTCACCACACACCCACCACTCCAAAACACTCTCCTTTCACCACACCCCCGCACTCCAAAACACTCTCCATTCACCACACCCCCCACTCCAAAACAATCTCCATTACCACAACCCCCCCACTCCAAAACATCCATTCACCACACCCCCCCACTCCAAAACACTCTCCATTCACCACAACCCCCCACTCCAAAACACTCTCCATTCACCACAACCCCCCCACTCCAAAACACTCTCCATTCACCACACCCCCCCACTTCAAAACAATCTTCATTCACCACACACCCACCACTCCAAAACACTCCATTCACCACACCCCCCCACTCCAAAACACTCCATTCACCACACCCCCCCACTCCAAAACACTCTCCATTCACCACACCCCCCCACTCCAAAACACTCTCCATTCACCACAACCCCCCCACTCCAAAACACTCTCCATTCACCACACCGCCCCCACGCCAAAACACTCTCCATTCACCACAACACCCCCACTCCAAAACACTCTCCATTCACCACACCCCCCCCACTCCCAAACACTCTCCAATCACCACACCCCCCCCACTCCAAAACACTCTCCATTCACGACTCCCCACTCCAAAACACTCTCCATTCACCACACACCCCCACTCCAAAACACTCTCCATTCACCACACACCCTCCCCCACTCCAAAACACTCTCCATTCACCATACCCCCCCACTCCAAAACAATCTCCATTCACCACACTCCCTCCCCCACTCCAAAACACTCTCCATTCACCACAACCCCCCCACTCCAAAACACTCTCCATTCACCACACACCCTCCCCCACTCCAAAACACTCTCCATTCACCACTCACACCCCCACACTCCAAAACACTCTCCATTCACCACACACCCTCCCCCACTCCAAAACACTCTCCATTCACCACACCCCCCCCACTCCAAAACACTCTCCATTCACCACCCCTCACTCCAATACACTCTCCATTCACCACAACCACACTCCAAAACACTTTCCATTCACCACACCCCCCCACTCCAAAACACTCTCCATTCAGCACAACCCCCCCACTCCAAAACACTCTCCATTCACCACAACCCCCCTACTCCAAAACACTCTCCATTCACCATACCCCCCCACTCCAAATCACTCTCCATTCACCACACCCCCCCACTCCAAAACACTCTCCATTCACCACAACCCCCCCACTCCAAAACACTCTCCATTCACCACACGCCCACCACTCCAAAACACTCTCCTTTCACCACACCACCCCACTCCAAAACACTCTCCATTCAACACACCACCCACTCCAAAATAATCTCCATTACCACAACCCCCCCACTCCAAAACACTCTCCATTCACCACACCCCCCCACTCCAAAACACTCTCCATTCACCACAACCCCCCACTCCAAAACACTCTTCATTCACCACAACCCCCCCACTCCAAAACACTCTCCATTCACCACACCCCCCCACTCCAAAACAATCTCCATTCACCACACACCCCCCACTCCAAAACACTCCATTCACCACACCCCCCCCACTCCAAAACACTCCATTCACCACACCCCCCTACTCCAAAACACTCTCCATTCACCACACCCCCCCACTCCAAAACACTCTTCATTCACCACAACCCCCCCACTCCAAAACACTCTCCATTCACCACACCGCCCCCACTCCAAAACACTCTCCATTCACCACAACACCCCCACTCCAAAACACTCTCCATTCACCACACCCCCCCACTCCAAAACACTCTCCATTCACCACACCCCCCCACTCCAAAACACTCTCCATTCACGACTCCCCACTCCAAAACACTCTCCATTCACCACACACCCCCACTCCAAAACACTCTCCATTCACCACACAACCTCCCCCACTCCAAAACACTCTCCATTCACCATACCCCCCACTCCAAAACACTCTCCATTCACCACACACCCTCCCCCACTCCAAAACACTCTCCATTCACCACAACCCCCCCACTCCAAAACACTCTCCATTCACCACACCCCCCCACTCCAAAACACTCTCCATTCACCACAACCCCCCCACTCCAAAACACTCCATTCACCACAACCCCCCACTCCAAAACACTCTCCATTCACCACATCCCCCCCACTCCAAAACACTCTCCATTCACCACACCCCCCCACTCCAAAACACTTCATTCACCACACCCCCCACTCCAAAACACTCTCCATTCACCACACCCCCCCACTCCAAAACACTCTCCATTCACCACAACCCCCCCACTCCAAAACACTCTCCATTCACCACACCGCCCCCACGCCAAAACTCTCTCCATTCACCACAACACCCCCACTCCAAAACACTCTCCATTCACCACACCCCCCCACTCCCAAACACTCTCCAATCACCACACCCCCCCCCACTCCTAAACACTCTCCATTCACGACTCCCCACTCCAAAACACTCTCCATTCACCACACACCCCCACTCCAAAACACTCTCCATTCACCACACACCCTCCCCCACTCCAAAACACTCTCCATTCACCATACCCCCCCACTCCAAAACAATCTCCATTCACCACACTCCCTCCCCCACTCCAAAACACTCTCCATTCACCACAACCCCCCCACTCCAAAACACTCTCCATTCACCACACACCCTCCCCCACTCCAAAACACTCTCCATTCACCACACACACCCCCACACTCTAAAACACTCTCCATTCACCACACACCCTCCCCCACTCCAAAACACTCTCCATTCACCACACCCCCCCACTCCAAAACACTCTCCATTCACCACCCCTCACTCCAAAACACTCTCCATTCACCACAACCACACTCCAAAACACTTTCCATTCACCACACCCCCCCACTCCAAAACACTCTCCATTCAGCACAACCCCCCCACTCCAAAACACTCTCCATTCACCACAAACCCCCTACTCCAAAACACTCTCCATTCACCATACCCCCCCACTCCAAATCACTCTCCATTCACCACACCCCCCCACTCCAAAACACTCTCCATTCACCACAACCCCCCCACTCCAAAACACTCTCCATTCACCACACTCCCACCACTCCAAAACACTCTCCTTTCACCACACCACCCCACTCCAAAACACTCTCCATTCAACACACCACCCACTCCAAAATAATCTCCATTACCACAACCCCCCCACTCCAAAACACTCTCCATTCACCACAACCCCCCCACTCCAAAACACTCTCCATTCACCACACCCCCCCACTCCAAAACACTCTCCATTCACCACAACCCCCCCACTCCAAAACACTCTTCATTCACCACAACCCCCCCACTCCAAAACACTCTCCATTCACCACACCCCCCCACTCCAAAACAATCTCCATTCACCACACACCCCCCACTCCAAAACACTCCATTCACCACACCCCCCCCACTCCAAAACACTCCATTCACCACACCCCCCCCACTCCAAAACACTCCATTCACCACACCCCCCCCACTCCAAAACACTCTCCATTCACCACACCCCCCCACTCCAAAACACTCTCCATTCACCACAACCCCCCCACTCCAAAACACTCCATTCACCACACCCCCCACTCCAAAACACTCTCCATTCACCACACCCCCCCACTCCAAAACACTCTCCATTCACCACAACCCCCCCACTCCAAAACACTCTCCATTCACCACACCGCCCCCACGCCAAAACACTCTCCATTCACCACAACACCCCCACTCCAAAACACTCTCCATTCACCACACCCCCCCCACTCCCAAACACTCTCCAATCACCACACCCCCCCCACTCCAAAACACTCTCCATTCACGACTCCCCACTCCAAAACACTCTCCATTCACCACACACCCCCACTCCAAAACACTCTCCATTCACCACACACCCTCCCCCACTCCAAAACACTCTCCATTCACCATACCCCCCCACTCCAAAACAATCTCCATTCACCACACTCCCTCCCCCACTCCAAAACACTCTCCATTCACCACAACCCCCCCACTCCAAAACACTCTCCATTCACCACACACCCTCCCCCACTCCAAAACACTCTCCATTCACCACACACACCCCCACACTCCAAAACACTCTCCATTCACCACACACCCTCCCCCACTCCAAAACACTCTCCATTCACCACACCCCCCCACTCCAAAACACTCTCCATTCACCACCCCTCACTCCAAAACACTCTCCATTCACCACAACCACACTCCAAAACACTTTCCATTCACCACACCCCCCCACTCCAAAACACTCTCCATTCAGCACAACCCCCCCACTCCAAAACACTCTCCATTCACCACAAACCCCCTACTCCAAAACACTCTCCATTCACCATACCCCCCCACTCCAAATCACTCTCCATTCACCACACCCCCCCACTCCAAAACACTCTCCATTCACCACAACCCCCCCACTCCAAAACACTCTCCATTCACCACACGCCCACCACTCCAAAACACTCTCCTTTCACCACACCACCCCACTCCAAAACACTCTCCATTCAACACACCACCCACTCCAAAATAATCTCCATTACCACAACCCCCCCACTCCAAAACACTCTCCATTCACCACACCCCCCCACTCCAAAACACTCTCCATTCACCACAACCCCCCCACTCCAAAACACTCTTCATTCACCACAACCCCCCCACTCCAAAACACTCTCCATTCACCACACCCCCCCACTCCAAAACAATCTCCATTCACCACACACCCCCCACTCCAAAACACTCCATTCACCACACCCCCCCCACTCCAAAACACTCCATTCACCACACCCCCCCCACTCCAAAACACTCTCCATTCACCACACCCCCCCACTCCAAAACACTCTCCATTCACCACAACCCCCCCACTCCAAAACACTCTCCATTCACCACACCGCCCCCACTCCAAAACACTCTCCATTCACCACAACACCCCCACTCCAAAACACTCTCCATTCACCACACCCCCCCACTCCAAAACACTCTCCATTCACGACTCCCCACTCCAAAACACTCTCCATTCACCACACACCCCCACTCCAAAACACTCTCCATTCACCACACAACCTCCCCCACTCCAAAACACTCTCCATTCACCATACCCCCCACTCCAAAACACTCTCCATTCACCACACACCCTCCCCCACTCCAAAACACTCTCCATTCACCACACCCCCCCACTCCATAACACTCTCCATTCACCACACCCCCCCACTCCAAAACACTCTCCATTCACCACAACCCCCCCACTCCAAAACACTCTCCATTCACCACACCCCCCCACTCCAAAACACTCTCCATTCACCACACCCCCCCCACTCCAAAACACTCCATTCACCACACCCCCCCACTCCAAAACAATCTCCATTCACCACACACCCCCCACTCCAAAACACTCCATTCACCACACCCCCCCCACTCCAAAACACTCCATTCACCACACCCCCCCACTCCAAAACACTCTCCATTCACCACACCCCCCCACTCCAAAACACTCTCCATTCACCACAACCCCCCCACTCCAAAACACTCTCCATTCACCACACCGCCCCCACTCCAAAACACTCTCCATTCACCACAACCCCCCCACTCCAAAACACTCTCCATTCACCACACCCCCCCACTCCAAAACACTCTCCATTCACCACACCCCCCCACTCCAAAACACTCTCCATTCACGACTCCCCACTCCAAAACACTCTCCATTCACCACACACCCCCACTCCAAAACACTCTCCATTCACCACACAACCTCCCCCACTCCAAAACACTCTCCATTCACCATACCCCCCACTCCAAAACACTCTCCATTCACCACTCACCCTCCCCCACTCCAAAACACTCTCCATTCACCACAACCCCCCCACTCCAAAACACTCTCCATTCACCACACACCCTCCCCCACTCCAAAACACTCTCCATTCACCACACACACCCCCATGCTCCAAAACACTCTCCATTCACCACACCCCCCCCACTCCAAAACACTCTCCATTCACCACACCCCCCCACTCCAAAACACTCCATTCACCACACACCCCCACTCCAAAACACTCTCCATTCACCACAACCCCCCCACTCCAAAACACTCTCCATTCACCACAACCCCCCCACTCCAAAACACTCTCCATTCACCACACCCCCCCACTCCATAACACTCTCCATTCACCACACCCCCCCACTCCAAAACACTCTCCATTCACCACAACCCCCCCACTCCAAAACACTCTCCATTCACCACACCCCCCCACTCCAAAACACTCTCCATTCACCACAACCCCCCACTCCAAAACACTCTCCATTCACCACAACCCCCACACTCCAAAACACTCTCCATTCACCACACCCCCCCACTCCAAAACACTCTCCATTCACCACACCCCCCCACTTCAAAACACTCTCCATTCACCACACACCCCCCACTCCAAAACACTCCATTCACCACACCCCCCCACTCCAAAACACTCTCCATTCACCACACCCCCCCACTCCAAAACACTTTCCATTCACCACACCACCCCCACTCCAAAACACTCTCCATTCACCACACCCCCCCACTCCAAAACACTCTCCATTCACCACAACCCCCCCACTCCAAAACACTCTCCATTCACCACACCGCCCCCACTCCAAAACACTCTCCATTCACCACATCCCCCCCACTCCAAAACACTCTCCATTCACCACACCCCCCCCACTCCAAAACACTCTCCATTCAACAACCCCCCCACTCCAAAACACTCTCCATTCACCACAACCCCCCCACTCCAAAACACTCTCCATTCACCACACCCCCCCACTCCAAAACACTTTCCATTCACCACACCCCCTCCCCACTCCTATAACACTCTCCATTCACCACACACCCCCCACTCCTATAACACTCTCCATTCACCACACACCCCCCACTCCTATAACACTCTCCATTCACCACAACCCCCCACTCCAAAACACTCTCCATTCACCACACCCCCCCCATTCCAAAACACTTTCCATTCACCACACCCCCTCCCCACTCCTATAACACTCTCCATTCACCACACATCCCACACTCCTATAACACTCTCCATTCACCACACACCCTCCCCACTCCTATAACACTCTCCATTCACCGCACCCCCACTCCGATAACACTCTCCATTCACCACACACCCCCCACTCCTATAATACTCTCCATCAACCACACACCCACCACTCCTATAACACTCTCCATTCACCACACATCCCCCCACTCCTATAACACTTTCCATTCACCACACACCCCCACTCCTATAACACTCTCCTTTCACCACACACCCCCCACTCCTCTAACACTCTCCATTAACCACACACACCCCCCTCCTACAACATTCTCCATTAACCACACACCCCCCCCCCACTGCAATAACATTTTCCATTAACCACACACCCCCACCCCTAACAATCTCCATTAACCACACCTCCCCCCCCCCATCACACCCCAGACCCTTTCATTACAGACACCCTAGACCTTTGTGAGGTGTCTGTGGAGATTCGGTATGTCACCGAAAACTCTCAAATACTTCTTTCAGGTGCACCGTGGAGAGTATTCTGGCCAGTTGCATCCCTGTCTGATAGGGAGGCGCCAACTCTCAGGTCAAGAATAGACTCCAGAGGGTTGTGAACTCAGCCTGCACCATCCCGGGCATCAATCTTCACTCCTTCAAGGACACCTACATTGAGGCAGTGTCTTAAGCAAGCAGCCTCTATCCTCAAGGAACCTCACCACCCTCTTCACCATTGTGGAAAAGGAGCCTGAAGAGGAGCACTCATCAGCACAAGGATAGCTTTTTTTCCCTCCTGCTACCAGATTCCTGAATGATCAATGAACCAGAGACACTGCCTTACTTTGACTTTTCATACACTATTTTTATATAAATATTTGCATTGCGATGCTGCCGCAAAACAACAAATTTCAGATTTATTGTCAGAGTACATACATGGCATCACATACTACCCTGAGATTCCTTTTTCCTCCAGGCATTGCAGAATTACCACAAATCTGTAGTGCAAAAAATAAACTGTACACAGTGCAAAATATGTAAACAGAGAACTTTAAACAGATAACGAATGTAAACAAACTGACTGCAATAGAGAGAACCAAAAGAAAATCCAAAAAATGCATAAGTTGGAGTTCTTAATTGGGTCTCTGATTGAGTTTATCATTAAGGAGTCTGATGGTGGAGGGATAGCAGGTCTTCCTGAACCTAGTTGTGCAAGTCTTGTTGTCGCTATACCTTTCCTGATGGCAGCAGCAAGAACATAATTGCCCAGTGTGTGCTGGGCAACGAGGGTCTTTGATGATTGCTGCTGCTCTCCGACAGAAGCGTTCCCTGTGGATGCCTTGTTTATGACAATAAATTCTGATTCTGAAAAACCCAGCCATCAAAATCAGCCCATCTATCACAGTTGGAAGAGGTGAGGTACAAGACAATAAGGACATCGGTTGCAACAGATCAGGTGATAAGGAGAAATAAATATAACTGCAGATGGCTGGAATCTTCAAACAGACAAAGAATTGGTGGAGGAGGTCAGCGGGTCAGATAGCGTCCGTGAGCAGAAATGGTCAGTCAACGTTTTGGATCTGGAATCTCTATTGAGATAAGAGACTGGCACCATCAGGTTCAGGAACAGCTGCTACTCCTCAACCATCAGACTCTTCAACCACAAACTCAATCAGGAATTCATTTAAGGACGCTTACTTTTACACTTTGTTGTTTTTTCCTCTGTATTGCACAGTCTGTTTACATTTATCTGATTACATGTGTATGTTGTCTACAGTTTTTAGTGGTTATTCTGCCTCGCCCGCTGGAAAAAGAATCTCAGGGTTGGATGTGATGTTATGTATATTCTCTGACAATAAATCTAAAGAATGAGGACTGACCGTTAGCAAACTAGTTTGCTTTGAAAACTCTCACCCTCTCTGAGGAAAGATGCCAAATTTTAAAAATTTTCTGTTTGATTGGCAGAATTGAACATCACTTTTGGGTTTTTTTTGTTTCTGATTTATTTGCTTTTTATTAGTGGAGGGAAATAAGATGCAGTAAAAACACAGAAATGCTGGAGGAACTCGGCCAGACTCACAGTGTTCTCAGGAGATAAAGATGTAGAAACAGCATTTCGGGCCTGAGCCCTTCTGAAAAGCCAGTAATATATCTTTACTTCCGATGGACGCTGCAGGACCAGATGAGTCAGCGTCTGCAGACTTTCGTGTTGCACTCCACAGAAATGAGATGCAGAATAACCTGAATGAAGAAAAAAGAGAAGTAGGAATGGATGAAACAGAAATTAAGATTGGAGAATGATCAGATCGTGTTATATGGCGAGCTCTCCACTGGCCACCAGAGGTGCACCAAAGAAGAGGTACAAGGACTGCCTAAAGAACGCTCTTGGTGCCTGCCACATTGACCATCACCAGTGAGCTGATATCGCCTCAAACCGTGCATCTTGGCGCCTCACAGTTCGGCAGGCAGCAACCTCCTTTGAAGAAGACCACAGAGCCCACCTCACTGTCAAAAGACAAAGGAGGAAAAACCCAACACCCAACCCCAACCAACCAATTTTCCCTTGCTGTCCCGCATCGGACTTGTCAGCCACAAACGAGCCTGCAGCTGACGTGGACATTACCCCTCCGTAAATCTTCGTCCGCGAAGCCAAGTCAAAGAAAAGAAAGAATGATCACACACTTCACTTGCCAGCACTTTGAATTAGAGGATGAAGAACAGGCATCTGTGATTTAGCTTCTCAGGCCATGGTTCTCAGGAGAATGATTGACGAGCATATACATGGACATCAAAGACACTCTAAATTTTCTGCCATTTGGATGACATCGTTTAAAACTTGTTTCCTTTTCTGAGGTTTTTTTAAAATCTGATTTCATTCCAGTATTACTGAGTTCAGATTGAATTTTCCTCACTAGAGAACAAGGTTTCACCGTATCAATCTTGGCAATTCTTTCTTGACATTTTTAAGCAACCCTGAAAATTCCTATACAGCATTGAATGCATTTATAATGTTCCCATTATCATAAATTAACCCTCTAATAATTACACTGGACAATTTTCTAAAATGTTTGTTTCCTGAAAAAAAATTGAGAATTATGACAGACATCAAGCTGAGCGTAAAGATCATTTAAGATTTGTTGTATCATGTAGGAAGATGAACATTAACTTTTATTGAATTTAGCCTGATCAATCACATAATGATGCTGATTGCGTGAGTCAACTGACTAGTTTTGCTGCTAATTTTCATTTGTACTCAGCATCTGATGCCTCTCATGTCAGTGTCCAACAATGGTCAACTAGCATTAAGGGATTCCAGTTTCCCTGATATTGCTTATCCATGATCACAATGTCCTGGTGAAATCACTGACTGCATCAAGATCAGCAGAAAATAAATTTTCAATTCCATGATGCATTTCATGGTTTCGTATGCTTGAAGTAGACTTAAAATATTACAGGAAATCACAAAATTAGGTTACATCTGAAAAACGGTGCATGATAGGAAACTGCCCAAAATGTGTAAAATCCACCCAAAAGTGTTCAAGAAGCAAATTCAGAGTTATGGTTGATTTGCACCTCATTTTCTCTCTTTCATTGTTCCTTAAATGTGATTCCATCGAACCTTAGAACATGACAGCACTTTTAGTCGGTGCTGAACCATTTTTTTTGCCTGGTCCCGCTGACCTGCAACCAGTTTATCCATCCCTCTATCCATCCAACCTGTCCAAATTCTACTTAAGTATTAAAATTGAGCCCACATTCAGCACCTCAGCTTATTCCACACTCCCGCCACTCTCTGTGAAGAAGTTTTCCCCTTTCTCGCTCTCTTTTTTTTTGCATTGAAATTTTTTATTTTTCACACCATAAATCACAATAGCCATGGTATACACTTTTTCTTTTTCACACATTTACAGTGACTTTTTCTCCCCCCCTCCCTCCTCCCAAGCCAACCCCCACCCCCCCCCCCTCTCATCCATTTTAGGTATACAATCTAGGTTGCATTAATTCAGTCAGACAATGTTGTCATTCAACAAAAATACACCAGAAATTCTACAGTCCATTCTTTTCTTTCCTTCTCCTTCCATCAACTTAGGTAATGTTTGTCCCCGGTAGGTTTTCGCTATTGTATTTAATGTAAGGCTCCCAGACTTGTTCGAATATTTCAATATTATTTCTTAAACTATATGTTATTTTTTCTAATGGAATACATTTATTCATTTCTATATACCATTGCTGTATTTTCAAATTATCTTCCAATTTCCAGGTTGACATAATACATTTTTTTGCTACGGCTAGGGCTATCTTAACAAATCTTTTTTGTGCATCTTCCAAGTCAATTCCAAATTCTTTATTTTTTATGTTACTTAGGAGAAAGATCTCTGGATTCTTTGGTATATTGTTTTCTGTTATTTTATTTAATATCTGATTGAGATCATCCCAAAATTTTTCTACTCTCTCACATGTCCAGATTGCATGAATTGTTGTTCCCCTTTCTTTTTTACATCGAAAACATCTATCAGATACTGTTGGGTCCCATTTATTTAACTTTTGCGGTGTAATGTATAGTCTGTGTAACCAATTATATTGTATCATACGCAGCCTCGTATTTATTGTATTTCTCATCGTTCCAGAACATAATTTCTCCCATGTTTCCTTTTTTATCTTTATATTTAAATCTTGTTCCCATTTTTGTTTAGTTTTACCATTTGTTTCCTCATTCTCCTTTTCTTGCAGTTTAATATACATATTTGTTATAAATCTTTTGATTAACATTGTATCTGTAATCACATATTCAAGGTTACTTCCCTCTGGTAAACTCAAATTGCTTCCTAATTTATCTTTCAAGTAGGATCTCAGTTGGTAATATGCCAGCGCTGTATCTCCAGTTATATTGTACTTATCTCTCATTTGTTCAAAGGATAAGAATCTACTTCCTGAAAAACAATTTTCTATTCTTTTAATCCCTTTTTTTCCCATTTTCTAAAGGAAAGGTTGTCTATTGTAAAAGGGAGTAGCTTATTTTGCGTCAATATTAGTTTTGGTATTTGATAATTTGTTTTATTTCTTTCTACATGAATCTTCTTCCATATATTGAGGAGATGGTGTAATACTGGAGAAGTTCTATGTTGTACCAATTTTTCGTCCCATTTATATAATATGTGTTCAGGTATCTTTTCCCCTATTTTATCTAATTCTAGTCTCGTCCAGTCTGGTTTTTCCCTTGTTTGATAAAAATCTGATAGGTACCTTAATTGTGCGGCTCTATAATAATTTTTGAAGTTTGGCAATTGTAAGCCTCCTTGTTTATACCATTCTGTAAATTTATCTAGTGCTATCCTCGGTTTCCCCCCTCTCCATAAAAATTTCCTTATTATTTTCTTTAACTCTTTGAAGAATTTTTCTGTCAGTTGTATTGGCAATGCCTGAAATAAGTATAGTATCCTTGGAAAAATGTTCATTTTAATACAGTTTATCCTTCCTATCAGTGTTAGTGGTAGCTCTTTCCAATGCTCTAAATCGTCCTGTAATTTTTTCATTAGTGGATTGTAATTGAGTTTGTATAATTGGCCTAGATTTTTGTTTATTTGTACACCTAGGTATCTTATTGCCTGCATTTGCCATCTGAATGGGGATTCCTCCTTAAATTTTGAGAAATCCGCGTTATTCATAGGCATTGCTTCACTTTTATTTACGTTTATCTTGTATCCCGACACTTCTCCAAATTCCTTCAATTTCTTATATAGTTCTTTTATTGATAGTTCTGGTTCTGTTAAGTACACTATCACATCATCCGCAAATAGACTGATTTTATATTCCCTGTCTTTTATTTTTATTCCTTTTATATTATTATCTATTCTTATCGATTCTGCTAGTGGTTCTATAGCTAGCGCAAACAATAATGGTGATAGTGGGCATCCCTGCCGCGTTGACCTGCTTAAGTTAAATTGCTTTGATACATGTCCATTTACTGTCACTTTCGCTAACGGTCCCTTATATAATGCTTTAATCCAATTAATATACTTCTCCGGTAAACTGAATTTTTGCAATACTTTGAACAAGTAATTCCATTCTACTCTGTCGAAGGCCTTCTCTGCGTCTAAAGCAACTGCTACTGCAGGTGCTTTATTTCCTTCTACTGCATGAATTAAGTTAATAAATTTACAAATATTGTCTGTTGTGCGTCTTTTTTTGATAAATCCAGTTTGGTCTAAATTTACCATTTTCGGTACCTGTTCTGCTAATCTGTTTGCTAATAGTTTAGCTATTATCTTATAATCTGTGTTTAGCAGAGATATTGGTCTATATGACGCTGGTGAGAGTGGATCTTTCCCTTGTTTTAGTATCACTGTAATTATTGCTGTTTTACATGAATCTGGTAAGTTTTGTGTCTCATCAATCTGCCCCTCCAGGAGGGGCAGTATTATTAGATCTTTAAATGTTTTGTAGAATTCTATTGGGAGTCCATCCTCTCCTGGTGTCTTATTATTTGGTAATTTTTTTATTATCTCTTGTATTTCTACTGTTCCAAATGGTTCTGTTAATTTATTTTGTTCCTCTATTTGTAGTTTTGGTAGTTCAATTTTAGTCAAAAATTCATCTATTTTCCCTTCTTTCCCTTCGTTTTCAGTTCGGTATAATTGTTCATAGAATTCTCTAAAGTTTTCCTTAATTTCTTTTGGATTAAATGTAATTTGTTTGTCTTTTTTCCTTGTTGCCAATACCATTTTCTTAGTTTGCTCTGTCTTAAGCTGCCATGCTAAGATTTTGTGTGTTTTTTCACCTAGTTCATAATATTTCTGTTTTGTCTTCATTATATTCTTCTCCACCTTATATGTTTGTAATGTTTCATATTTTATTTTTTTATCCGCCAATTCTCTTCTTTTGGTTGTATCTTCCTTTATTGCTATTTTTTTTTCTATGTTTATTATTTCCCTTTCCAACTGCTCTGTTTCCTGATTATAGTCCTTCTTCATCTTGGTTGCATAACTTATTATTTGTCCTCTAATGAATGCTTTCATTGCGTCCCATAGTATAAACTTATCTTCCACTGATTCCGTATTTACTTCAAAGTACATTTTTAATTGTTTTTCAATAAATTCTCTAAAATCCTGTCTTTTAAGTAGCATGGGGTTTAATCTCCATCTATACATTCTTGGAGGGATGTCCTCTAGCTTTACTGTCAGTATTAAGGGTGAATGGTCCGATAGCATTCTCGCTTTATATTCTGTTTTTCTTACTCTATCCTGCATGCTAGCTGATAACAAAAATAGGTCTATTCTTGAGTATGTTTTATGTCTAGTCGAGTAGTATGAGTATTCCTTTTCTTTTGGGTTTTGTTTCCTCCATATGTCCACAAGTTTCATTTCTGCATTGATTTAATTATAAATTTGGTTACTTTGTTCTTCCTGTTAATTTTTTTCCCCGTTTTATCCATATTTGGATCCAAATTCAGATTGAAATCCCCTCCTATTAGTATGTTCCCTTGCGTATTAGCTACCTTCAAAAAGATATCTTGCATAAACTTTTGATCTTCTTCGTTAGGTGAATATATATTAAGTAGATTCCAAAGCTCCGAATATATCTGACATTTTATCTCCTGCTGGATCTATTATTTCCTCTTCTATTTTAAATGGCACATTTTTGCTAATTAATATAGCCACTTCTCTTGCTTTTGAATTATACGATGCTGCTGTTACATGTCCTACCCAATCTCTCTTTAATTTCTTGTGCTCCAATTCAGTTAAGTGTGTTTCTTGGACAAATGCTATATCTATTTTTTCCTTTTTCAGTAAATTTAGTAGTTTCTTCCTTTTAAATTGGTTATGTATTCCATTAATATTTAAAGTCATATAGTTCAGCGTAGCCATTTTATATTTTGTTTATCTTCTCTTTCCGTTTTTCCATCATTACCTTTCCTCCTTTTCCATTTCTGTTTTCTTATTTTCAACTCTTTACCAGACAACATTCCTACAACATCCAACATTTTCCATATTCTCCTATTTCTATCTTCTTTATCCCCAATCTCCCCTTCCCCTCCTGAGTTGTCCTTTATCCCTTGTCGGACAACCACATCTCCCCTCTCCATTTGGATTTGCGAATCCACTCGCAAGCGTCAACTGATTTTGCAGTGACCGCTCTTTTCCCCCACCCAGCCCCCCCAGAAAAGATTTCACTTTTCATATGTCACAAAGGTCACTCTTTTAATTCCCTCCTTATTCTCTCTATTCCATTACCTTCCCTTATTAATTCTTGTCTATACTATCTATGTTTTCCTCTAATTACAGATACTTTCACGTATGCCCATTGTCTCTATTCACTCTTATACCTCTTTACCCGCATACATATCAATCGTGGTCATTTTTACCCTCATTACCCGTCTTCATCCCTCAGTCTATTTTTGTCTTTACCCACATACATATCAATCGTGATCATTTTTACTCTCATTACCCGTCTTCATCCCTCAGTCTATTTTTGTAATTGTTCTGCAAATTTTCGTGCTTCTTCTGGATCCGAGAACAGTCTGTTTTGTTGTCCTGGAATAAATATTTTCAATACCGCAGGATGCTTCAGTGTAAATTTATATCCTTTCTTCCATAAAATCGCCTTTGCTGTATTGAACTCTTTTCTCTTCTTTAGGAGTTCAAAACTTATATCTGGATAAATGAAGATTTTTTGCCCTTTATACTCCAGTGGTTTGTTGCCCTCTCTTACTTTTTCCATTGTCTTCTCCAGTACCTTTTCTCTTGTAGTATATTTTAGGAATTTTACTACAATAGATCTTGGTTTTTGTTGTGGTTGTGGTTTAGGGGCCAATGCTCTATGTGCCCTTTCTATTTCCATTTCTTGCTGTAGTTCTGGACATCCTAGGGTCTTAGGGATCCATTCTTTTATAAACTCCCTCATATTCTTGCCTTCTTCATCTTCCTTAAGGCCCACTATCTTTATGTTATTTCTTCTGTTATAATTTTCCATTATATCTATTTTTTGAGCTAGTAATTCTTGTGTCTCTTTAGTTTTTTTATTAGATTCCTCCAATTTCTTTTTTAAGTCTTCTACCTCCATTTCTGCTGCTATTGCCCGTTCTTCCATCTTGTCCATTTTTTTCCCCATTTCTGTTAAGGTCATATCTATTTTATTCACTTTCTCTTCTGTGTTGTTTATTCTTCTTCTTAAATCATTGAATTCCTGTGTTTGCCATTCTTTAAATGACTCCATGTATCCTCTAACAAGAGCAAGTATATCCTTTACCTTGCCTTTCCCTTTATCTATTTCACTGTATTCTTCCTCTTCTTTTTCCTCTGGGTTGGCCATCTGTTGTTTCTTTGATGCCCTTTCCTCCTCTTCTTTCTTGTTTCCATTGTCTTCTGTGGTCTCTTCTTGCTGCAGGTGTTCTGCAGCTGTCGTTGCCGGCTGTGGAGATCGACTCCCCAGCTGGTCCCCCTCCCGTCTGTGTGTTTTTTTTTATGCGCGGTTGCGCACTTTTACTCGGCTCTGTGAGCCATTGTTGTAGTTCTTTTTCTACCGACCTGAGGTAGTGGGCTCCTCTCTCCACAGCGGGCCTCTTCGGACAGGTAAGGCCTTCACCTTTTTCCTCCGTTGTCTTCTCTTCCTCTCTTCTTTCCGTTGATTTTGATTTTTCTCCTTTTGTCTCCATCTTTCCACCTTTATACTCACTTTTCTTTAACTTGTATTTCTGTGCCTTTGTATTTTCTCTTGTTTTTCCCGACTTTTCTGGAGAGGGCTGGAGTTCACTGTCCGGCCACTACTCCATCACGTGACTCCTCCCCCTTTCTCTCTTAATTCACATTCAGCACCTCAGCTGCCAGCTTGGTCCATACTCCCACCACTCTCTGTGAAGAAGTTTTCCCCTTTCACTCTTAATTCATGTCCTCTGGTTTGTATCTCACCTGCCCTCAGTGGAAAAAGCCGACCTACATTTACTCTGTCTATCCCCCTCATAATTTTAAATTCTTCTTTTCTTTGGCTTGGCTTCGTGGACGAAGATTTATGGAGGGGTAAAGTCCACGTCAGCTGCAGCCTCGTTTGTGGCTGACAAGTCCGATGTGGGACAGGCAGACACGGTTGCAGCGGTTGCAAGGGAAAATTGGTTGGTTGGTTGGGGTTGGGTGTTGGGTTTTTCCTCCTTTGTGTTTTGACAGTGAGGTGGGCTCTGCGGTCTTCTACAAAGGAGGTTGCTGCCCGCCGAACTGTGAGGCGCCAAGATGCACGGTTTGAGGAAATACATCTATCAAATCTCCCCTCATTCTTCCATGCTCTAGGGAATAAAGTCCTAACCTGTTTAACCTTTCCTTGTAACTCAATTCCTGAAATCCAGGCATCATCCTAGCAAATCTTCTCTGCACTCTTTCTATCTTATTGATATCTTTCCTTTAGTTAGGTGACAAAACTGTATATAAATTTGGCCTCACCAATGTCTTATACACCTTTATCATAACATCCCAACTCCTGTACTCAGTACTTTGATTTATGAAGACCAAAAGAATTGCCAAAAGCTTTCTTTGCAACTTTAACCACCTGTGATGCCTCTTTCAGGGAATTACAGGTATTCCCAGATCCCTCTGCTCTACCACACTCCTCAGTGCCCTACCATTCAATATATGCATCCCTTCTTGGTTTGTCATTCCAAAATGCAACACCTCATATTTGTCCACATTAAATTCCATCTGCCACTTTTCATCCCATTTTCCCAGCTGGTCCTGATCCCTCTGCAAGCTTTTAAAACCTTTTTCGCTGTCTACAACTTAGTGTCATCTGAAAACTTGCTGTTCCAATTTACCACAGTATAATCCAGATCATTGATTTAGATGACAAACAACAATGGGCCTAGCATCGATCCCCCACTAGTCACCGGCCTCCAGTCTAATAAGCAATCATCCACTGCTACTCTCTGGCTTCTGGCATCCAGCTATTGTTGAATCCAGTTCACTACTTCACCATGAATACCTAGTGTCTGAACCTTCATGATTAATTTCCCATGTGGGATCTTGTTAAGGGCCTTACTAAAGTCCATGTATACAACATCCACAACTTTTCTTTCGTCAACTTTCCTGGTAACCTCAAAAAACTATAAGATTGGTTATATATGACCAACCATGCACAAAGCCATGTTGATTATCCCCAATCAGTTCCTGGCTATCCAAATAATTGTACATCCGAACTCTTAGAACACCTTCCAATAATTTACCTTCTACTGACATCAGGCTCATTGGCCTAAGATTCCAAGATTATTTTTGGAGCCTTTTTTAAACAACGGTGCATTGTGAGCTACCTTCCAATCCTCCACCACCTCACCCGTGGCTCAGGTCATTTTAAATATTTCTGCCAGAGCCCCTGAAATTTCCACACTAGCCTCCCTCAAGGTCCGAGGGAATATATTGTCAGGCCCTGGGTATTTATCCACCATTATTTCTTTAAGATAGCAAGCACTTCCTCCTCTAATCTGTATAGGTTCCATGACCTCTCTCCTTGTTTTCCTTACTTCTCACGACTCTGTGCCCACTTTCTGAGTGAATACTGATGAAAAACACCATTTAAGATCTTCCCATCTCTTGGCTCAAACAAAGCAGACCATTCTGATCTTCAAGGGGACCAATTTTGTCCCTTACCGTTCTTTTGCTCTTAATATACCTGTAGAACCCTTAGGATTTTCCTTCACATTGACTGCCAAAGCAACCTCATGTGTTTTTTTTTGCCTTCCTGCTTTATTTCTTGAGATTTTTCTTGGCTTTTTATACTCCTCAAATACCTCATTTGCTTCATGTTGCCTATACCTGCTATACTCCTCTCTCTTCTTCAAAACCAGATCCCCAGTGTCCCTTGAAAAACAAGGTTCCCTCAGCCAGCTAACTTTGCCTTTAATCCTGACAGCCACACACAAACTCTGCACTCTCAAAATTTCACCTTTGAACGTCCTCCACTTACCTCGCACATCCTTGACTGAAAACAACTTATCCCAATTCATGTATTCTAGAATCTTTCTCATTGCCTCAAAATTAGACTTTCTCCAATTTAGATTCTCAACCCGAGGCCCAGACCTATCCTCCATAATTAACGTGAAACTAATGGCCTTATGATCACTGGACCCAAAATATTCCCCTACACATACTTCTGTCACTTGTCCTGTTTCGTTCACTAAAAGGGGATCCAGTATTGCACTCTCTCTAGTTAGTATCTCTATATATTGATTTAGAAAACTTATGAACACATTTGACAAACTCCAAGTCATCTAGTCCCTATACAGTATGGGTGTCCCAGTCAATATATGGAAAACTAAAATCCCCTACTATCACATCCTTCTGTTTCCTGTCACTGTCTGCTATCTCTCTACAGATTTGCTCCTCCAATTCTCTTCAATATTTTTATTGATTTTTATAATAAATACAGTACAATGAAAAAAAAGGAATGAAACTGAAAATACAATATCACGTATGTGTGATGTATATATCTCTCAAGATAAAACTTCAAATGTTATAAACTAGGTTCCCCCTCCACTGCACTGGGTGAAGACAGAAAAGACATCAAAAATATTTTATATATATAGCTAGATAGATACATATATATATAATATTTTTGATGTCCTTAAAAAAAAACACCTAACCTATACTATTAAAAAAAACTAATCATAAAACACATCTGAGCAGTTTATCCTGAGGGTTACATATATTTGTAGTTTTTGATTCATACCAAAATACATTAAAAACATTTACATCATATGAAAATAAGACATAAAAGATCACTATGTATGCTGGAATACTGTATTGCAGTCGTGTGGTGGATGCAAACTGTCCTGTCGGAACAGGTCCCACTTTCCCTGGAAGGGAGCCCAATGATCCAGCAACCTGAAGCCCTCCCTCCTGCACCAGGTCTTTAGCCACGTGCTAAGCTGCATTACGCTTCTATTTCTAACCTCACTAGCACATGGCATGAGTACAAATCCTGAGATCATAATCCTGGAGGTCCTGTCCTTCAACCTAGCACTTAACTCCCTGAGTTCTCTTTGCAGGACCTCCTCACCCTTCCTAGCCACGTCATTGGTCCCTACGTGGACAACGACATCTGGCTGCTCACCCTCCCTCCTGAGAATGCTGTGAACCCGATCTGATATCTCAGACCCTGGCAATCTGGGATACTCGATCTCATCCATAGAACCACTTATCTGTCCCTCTAACTATGGAATCTCCTATCACTACAGCTTGCCTCTCCTCCTCCCTTCCCCTCTTAGCCACAGGACCAGACTCTGCCAGAGACCTGACATCTGTGGCTTGTCCCTGATAGGTCGTCACCTCCAACAGTATCCATGGTAATGGTATACTTGTTATTGAGAGGAATGGCCCTGCACTACCTATCTGTTGCCTTCCCCTCTCCTGACTGTCACCCATCTGTCATCCTCCTGCCTCCTAGGTGGTGATAGTGTCCCTGTCATTCCTGTCTATCACCCTCCCTGCCTCCTGAATGATCATCCAACTCCATCTCCAATTCCTTAACTCAACTTGTCAGGAGCACTTGCTGGATGGACTTCTCACAGATGAAGTCATCAGGGGCAATGCTGGCTTCCCTGACGACCCACATTCTGCAACAGGAGCATTCCCCTGCCTTGGCTGCCATTCCCAATGTCTATGGCCAGAGGAACAAAATATATGATATCTAAAAACTGCCCTTGCCTGTGCCTATCTGCTGAATCCTTTTTGTTCCTCTAATAGGATGGTCCTTTCTGACTTCAATTCCTACTATCCCTCACCTCTTACTTGTTTTTACCAGTGGTGGATTAATCATTAGGCTGAAACCTAGGGTCACTAGTACACCAATGTAACCACTTGTCAATATGGGCTCACATTACTCTCGTGAAACCTCCACGACAAACTTTATCAAACACCTACTAATATGTTTCAAAAGTGACTGTTCAATGAACAAAGGACAAAACTAGATAAAAGGTATCATCAATTGGTCTATTTCCTGTAGCACTGCAAATTAGACATGTGTTTGAACTTGATTTTGTGAACTCAACTCGCGTCGTACTCGAACAAAACAAGTGATGGGAACATGTCTGTAAAATTGATCTGAACCCAGCAAATTTATTACACTGGAAGTCATGTGAGCTACATTGAACCCACCGAACTCTCACAGCACTCTCATTAGCTTGCTGTAAACCAGAGAGTCGACAGACAGACCCTTGCCTTCCAGTCACCTTCTTGGCACTATGAGATTGTCTGTCTATCACGAGAGCATCAGCTGCCCAGAGACGGAAGATCTGTTGGCATTGATGGGAAAAGATGGCAGTTACCTGATGCGAGATAGCGAGGCCGTGTCCAGAGCCTATTACCTGTGGGTACTGAAAACACAGAGGGGTTTAACAAAGGTTGTCAGTTAAATCACTTTAAGCATCTGAGGACGAAAAGGTGCATGAGTGAAACAAATGGAAGCAATGTTAATTCAGTGCCTTTAGTTTTGACAGTGCATGGAAATGAAACTGGGACAGAGGGTATCTGTTAACCCTGCTGAGGGAGGGGTGATTTATTCCTTGGGCCCGCTCTTCCTTGAGGAGAGAATCTCATTCCCACCTGAATCACACTGGGAACAACATTGACTGATGGGGCAGGCGGTGACTCCGGGCCTGTGTACACCCAGGGGTATCCAGCTCATCAGCAGTCCTTGCCATATGGCCTGGGCCTTAGTATCCTCCAATTAACCTGCCTAAGTATGAAAGGTCTGTCTAACATATTTTCCTTTTATGTTGCAAAGGTTCTCAACATTGTGGGGTCTAATTTGATATATTTAATCTAAAATTGTTCATTAAAGTGCAAATGTCATTTCAAGTATAACTCATGATTAAAGAGGGAGACATGGGAGTCTCTGAAATACCAGGCTAATAAATACTGTACGCTGGTGGGGGCCATGGAGTGGGGGGAAAGGTCAGGAGGGCCTTACTAAAGCTCAGCCTAGTAGTTAATCTGCCACTGGTTCTCACCTAAACCTGCAGGTCCAAAGCCTTACCAATCTAATCTTGCAGTCAAAAAGATCATCCCTGAAATTGTTCCAGTAAATGCCATTTTTTGGCTATGTTGCCCCCTTCCCCCCCCCCCCCCCCCCCCCCCACAGACTCTGCTCAATGTTTATTGTCTCCCTTCCCTGTGAAACAGACAGGAGTTACGAGCCCAGAGGACCTCAAAATCCAGCAGCGATAGATATTCACCAAGACAAACCAGGGGAGGACTTTCACGATAAAAGGAAGTCCCTGTGTTAAGAGCCCAGAGGACCCCAAAACCCAGCAGCAATAAATATTCACCAAGACAAATGGTTACTTAAACAAAAGTTGCTTTTAATTATCTTTAAACGTGAAAACAGAATCACACTTTAACTTATTACTATTAACTAACATAACTTAACCCCCTTCTAATTCTAAGCGCACGTGTGTGTATGTTCAGAAAAGTTCTTTGATTCACAGTCTAATCTCACTTCTCATTCCTCCAAATTCATCGATTGCAGGCAATTTTTATACTGTGCACAGAATTTAACATTTATAAAGTTGACCAGGCTTTGGTGCTTGAAAGGTACTGCTCAGGAAGGTTCTTGATGGTTTTCAGAGAGAAATTTGTTTTGCGCTGGACACTCACAACTGATTCTTTTTTAATCAGCCACTTCAGTGTCTTCCCAAAGAAAGTTGCCCCCTCAGGCTTCTCCAGATGATAACCTCTTTCTTTCAGGTCACCACAGAGTTCCTTTTGTTTCTCTTATTTCAAGGGAAACATTAGGCAGCCAGTCCTCTTCTCTTGCATGAACCACAAGGGCTTTGACCAGGCTGAACTAAGCACTCACAATCCATCTTACAAATGGGATTTTCCTCAAGCTTGTCAGCTTGTCCTGTTCCAGTCCCAGCTGCTACTGCTGACTTTAAAACTGTAGAACTGAATTCCCTCTCTCTCTCTTTCAGAGAGAAAGCCTGTTTTACTCTCTCTGCTTGCCAAAACCACATGACCCTCTTAGAACAGCAAGTTCCACTCCAGACAGCCTCCGGTTCCAATGAGCTCTTTCATCTGTTGCCTTTTTGTATACAACAATCCATTAGTGAAGTCTCTTGGGCACTCTCCAAAGTTTTTGCAAAGACTCTTGGCGCCGACATGTCTAGCATGAGCAGAGCTCCAGTGTTTTAAATAAGATCAGTTTTAAAGTGTTTGTATGTGACCTACACTAAAAACTCTGCCCCAATTTATCTCCCAATACAATTACAACATAATCCGTCAGACAGGTTTTGGTTACTTCTATATTTATCTCCCTCTGACTACATAAAAAATATTTTTGTCATGTGAGGTGAAAAGAAAACAAACTTTTAACCTAAATGTGCTGGGGCTGTCTTAGACCTTTCACATCTGCAGAAATTTGCTTTGTTGTATCTGATGTGGATGGTTTTTTTGAATATTTTATTTATAATTTTCCAAACTTAAACAGTTATAATCATTATCAGATCGATGTTCTCAGTATCATCCATTGACTACTGTTTACATTATCGATTCTATACAAAGTTTTCTGCAGAGTTCAAGCTGTTTTCATCCCCTTCCTCCAATGCTTAACCAACCACAGTTACACACCACATCCAAGACACAACAAAGGTATGAGACATATATCAAGGTTTTATGGGTTTGTCATGACACAACGGCCAGTGCTCAGGCTATTTTCTTCTCTTGACTTTTCCTGGTTGGGATGGAATGGGCCCCCTCCCCCCCACTGATTGAGGGATAGATGAGGAAGGTAGGGCGGTGAGGCGTGATGGTCCACACTATAATCGTGCTCCTATGGAATTTAAATAGGGTTGCCAAATTTTTTAAAAAGTGTCATACTTTTTTTTCTTAAGTTGTAAGTAATTTTCTCCAGGGGAACGCAGCTTTGCGTTTCTGCGTTCCAGTGAGTAATGCTCAGGCAGGAGTCAGATTTCCAGGGAATCACTATGCACATCCTGCCCGCTGACAATGCAATCATTACAAATTGGATTTGAAATGTGTACAAATCGATATGGGTAGATTTGCCCACAATAAATCAATTTGCTGTGGTTTTAAATGAAATGTTATTATGGCTATCAACGTTTTTTAAAAAACAGCTACTCACTTATCAGCCGAATGAGAAATCATTTCAAAAATTCAAATAGATTAAGCAAACATTAAATCTTTAAATTCTTTTAATCAAAATACATTAGGTCAAATTTTAAGTCACTATGTTCATAGACCATAACAAAGCAGTGAAGAATTTATCAGTTTTCTTCCAGCCATTTGGCAATGCCAAATTTAGAAAAAAATCAAATTGTTGAACTCTCTCACCAATAAAATTTTGGGTGCAAGTATAAAGCTTTCGGTAAGCTGAAGTTTTGAGTGGTTATTATTGAGCAATCAGACCCCAACATCCTGACAAAAAAATAGATTAAATACTCCCAAAGTCTTGGCCTCCACAACCACTTGAGATAGCAAATTCCAGAGGTTCACCACTCTCTGGCGAAAGAAATTCCTCCACATCTCTGTTTTAAATGAGCACCCTTCAATCCTGAGATTGCGTTTTCTTGTCCTAGTCACCCCTACTATGGGAAACAACTTTGCTACATCTACTCTGTCTAGGCCTTTCAACATTTGAAATCCTTCTAGGAAGACTGTGGCTGTGGTCATATGTGGGTGGGGGATGGTGAACAGGAACCGAGACCATTCATCAACAATGTTCAGAAAATACATGTTCCAGTTCGTGGAGGGGAGGGGGCCCTTGATATCCATACTTAGTTGGTTGAAGGGGCAGTTTGCATTGATAAGGTGAGCTTTCTCCGGCCAGTAGAAGTGTGGCTTGTACTCTGCACAGACTGGGCAGCTGCAGGTTAGCTCCCTGATGTTCGAGAGGTTGTGGGATCTCATAAAGTGATAGAACAGTGATTCTCAATCTTTTTCTTTCCACTCACATACTGTGCCATAGGAGCTCTGTGATTAGTAAAGGATTGCTTGAGGTGGTATGTGAATGGGAAGGGAAGGTTGAGAATCACTGCTCTAGACCCAATTGTTACTGAAATATTTTGCTTGAGAAAATTGTCATTAGTCTACTTCCTTTGGAATTATGAAACTATGTTCATAATGAGTCAATTAGGTACAATTAAAACAGTGGTTTTTAAACTTTTTCTTTACACCACATAGTACCTTAAGCAATCCCTTACTAATCACAGAGCATCTATGGGATAGGCAAAGGGAATAATTAAAGTGGAATGTGAGTGGAAAGATGAAGGTTGAGAACTACTGTGATAGAGCCTGGTGACCCCAAGATGGGAGAGGCTGTTGTGAAGGGCTTGGAAGCGATCTGTGTGGCATGATCAATAACCACAAGCAGACATGAAGTGAGTGATTAAAGGCTTTAAATCCAGAAACATCGGGCATATCTGTACAAGCTGCTGGCTAAGGCTGGTATGGAGGGAGGAGACTCAGGCTATCAGCCTTTATTGGGAATCTATTGGGAGTTACAGGGTTGGAGGCGGGCCAGCCTGTACAGTCTTAGTGAGGTCACACCTGCACTACCACGTTCCACCACATTCACCCCTCCTTTTTAGATAAAGTCTGGCAGGGTGAAGTGGGTCAGTGTCCATCGTTTCTGATCATGCAGTCTTTCATAATTCACAGATTTAGCCAGTCCGGTGCTTTTATCTGCTGCTGCGATTGCCGCAGTACCAGTTTCATTGTCAACTCCTGTGGGACGGTGACTACACGGTGGCCTGAATGTCCAGGTGTTGATCTGTGTTAGTCTGAATGGATTCCGGGGGGTGTGGAGGTATTGGGAGTTCAGTTTGTGGTTGTAGGGATGATGGGGGTGGAGACCAGAAGGGTAGTGGGTGGTGGGTTCAAGTGGTTGTTGTGGTCTAAAAACTAGTCAGGCAACACGGAGAATTCTTCAGGAAGGTTTAAACTTTATTTGCAAGTAAAGGCTGAGGCAATCAGAGTACAGGTTTCTGATCTCCTGCTGAACACAGCATGCATCCTCTTTTTATGTTACAGTCTTGACCTTGATACTCAATCAGTCATGTCCCCATATCTTAGCAGCATATCAATCATTAATGCCACCATTATTTCCCATTCATTAATCAAATCATGTTTCCAACTGTGCTTTATCATATCTCGCCACCGTTATCTTTTACCGTCCTCCTTATCGACATATCTACCACATCTCATCACCTTTTGCCACCTTTTTCTTTCACTCATTCACCGTGGAATTCATAGTTAAAAAGTACATAGTAAATTGTTCAAAGTAAATAGTACATGGTTACATCGTAATTGATTAATGGATACATGGTCAATAATCCATTGATTAATGGATACATAGTCAGAGTAAAAAGTAAATAATACCATGGTTTCCATATGGTCATTTGTTTGGACTATACATGGGACTGGCTGGTTGCTGTCGAGGGCTTCTGGGTGCACCTCCTCTGCCAGAGCTCCTGCTCAAGCCAGGTCCCAGATGGACACCATGTCTTCCTGCCCATCTGGGTTCTGTACGTGGGCATATTGAGGGTTCATATGCAGGAGGTGCACTTATTCAACCAGCAGGACTGTCTTGTGGGTCCTAATGCGTCTGCAGAGAAGCACTGGCCCTGGGGTCATCAATTAGACCAGCAAAATGGTTCCCAACGCCGACCTCCTAGGGAAGAACAGTTTCTCATGTGGGGTGGCATTCGTAGCAGTGCAGAGTAGGGAGTTGGTGGTGTGTAGCACCTACGGAAGGATCTCTTACCACTGGGAGATGGGCATCCCTTTTGACCTGAAAGCCAAGAGGAATGCCCACCAGAACATGCCATTCACCTTTTCCACCTGCCCATTTCCACAGGGTTGTAGCTGGTGGTTCCACTTCTGGCTATACCTTTGGACAGGAAACATCAGCGTAACTGCTCACTCATGAATGGAGTATCTGAACAAGGTGAATAGGTTGCAGAGGGCTTTAATGACCGTGGGCATGGTTATATCCAGACAGGGAATGGTGAATGGGAAACATGAGTATCCATCCATGATATTCAGGAAGCATATGTTCCAATTTTTGGAGGGAAGGGGTCCCTTGAAGACCATACTGAGATGTTCAAAGGGGAAGGTGGCCTTGATCAGCTGAGTTTTTTCCGGCAAATAGAAGTGCAGCTTGCACTCCACACAGATCGAACAGTTACGGGTCATCTCCCTAATCTCCTTCATAGAAGGCCCTCACGAAGTGGTAAAGCTGGGTGACCACAGGGTGGCAGAGGCTATCATGGAGGGCTTGGAGGCAATCTACCCGAGTCCTGGCGCAAGATCGCCAGGTCAGGGCATCGGGTGGCTCATTAAGCTTCCCAGGCCGATACAAGATCTCATAATTATAGATGGACAGTTCAATTCTTCACCTCATGATCTTGGCATTTTTAATCTTCCCCCACTGTTTATAAATGCAACGGCTCTTTGGTGCATCAGCAGGGTGCCATGCAGATAGTGCCTCCAGTGGCGCACAGCTTGCACTATAGCTTGTGCCTCCTTCTTGATGGCTGAGTGCCTGAGTTCGGGGCCTAGAGGGTCTGGGAAAAGAATGCCATGGTTCAGTGTGGCGGCTCGGGCGAAGTCGGAGGCATCACTGTTCACTTGGAAAGGGATGGATTCATCAATGATGTCCATCGCTGCTTTGGAAATCTCATCCTTAATGCTCTCAAAGGCCTTGCAGTCATCCACTGACAGGGGAAACAGTAGTATTCACTAGGGGGTGGGCCTTGTCCGCATAATTGGGGATCTATTGGGCATAATAAGAGAACCCCAGGCACCTTTTCAGGGCCTTGAGGTTTTGAGGCAGTGGGAGTTCCAGAAGGGGGCGCATGCGCTCAGGATCAGGGGCAATAATGCCATGCTCCACCATGTACCCCAGTATTGTCAGACACGAGGTGTGGAACATGAATTTGTTCAGGTTATATGTTAAGTTCAGGGCTTTAATGGTGGCCAGGAACTTCTGCAGGTTCGTGTTGTTTTCCTCCTGATTATGGCCACAGATGATGACATCATGCAAATATGTAGCTTTTAACTTATTAATCCACCATGCAGTCCATCTTCTGTTGGAACACTGACACCCATTTGTGAGGCTGAATGGTACCCGTTGTTGGTCTTGAACACCGTGTATGGACGGTCCTCTGGACAGATCGCGATCTGGTGATACACCAGCTTGAGGTCGATAGTGGAGAAGACCCGGTACTGGGGTATCTCATTCATCATGTCGGCTCTGCAGGGAAGGGGGTAGGTGTCCAATAAGGTGAAGGTTTGGCTGTAATCGATGACCATCTGGTGCTTCTCCCCACTCTTAACCACCACCACTTGTGCCCTCCAGGAGCTGATATTGGGCTCTATAATCACTGCCTCCAGCGATCGAGCCATTTTCATGACTTCCTGTAGGGACCAATTACCCTTTTCCAGGAGTCGCTCATAGATGTGATTTGAACAGAAGCTGGCCACCAGCCCATCATGGATGAGTTCCTCTTGATAGACTGCTGCAGTCACATCCACGCATCTACAGGCTCATCCCAGCTCCCTCATGGCCCTCAACAAGTCATCGATGGACTCACCGTGGGCCATGGTGTCGGGTGACCAGCTGATAGCATCCATACATGGGAACACTGCATTACTGCCATAGCAGGGCCATTGCCTCACCAAACTTCTGCTTTTATAAACTCTGTCCCCAGGGCTATATCGTCTACTTTTAGTGGCCACTGGTATGGAGTCCAGGGTGAGGTTCTGAAATGGGGGGCAGAGGGTCCTGGAGGGTGGCCAGACTGCAGGTCGGGTGCCTTAGATGGTGTTCCTACGTCTGATTGGCCGAGTTTGGAGAGAATGGTGGGCCCTCCAGGCATTAGTTATTTCTGACTGTGAGGGGAGGATGGGGCCTGTTAAACTGCATCAGCATACTCTTTAGCTGGCATTGGAAGTCCAGCCCCAGTATGACTGGCACACAGAGGTGGGGCATTATGAGGAGTTTGAAGTTTTTATATTTCGTGCCCCTCATGGTTAGAGTCACTGTGCAGCTCCTGCAGATTTCCATGGAGTGGGATTTAGATCCTAGAACTACTTTACACTTTGCGGGGGACACTGCAAGGGTATATTGTTGGACCATTCCTGGATGTATAAAACTTCCAGTGCTTCCTGCATATGGTGCTGCTGGAGGGAGGTTTAGAATGGTATACCTTGCCATAGTGCTCTTTCCTCCTGCAGATTGAACAGGTCGCGCTACAGGCCGGACAGTACTTCCTCGGGTGCTTGGTCTGGCCTCAGTGGTGGCAGGGTTTCTGAGACCCAAGATGGCGGCACCTGTGTTCCCCACCTGGTGGCTGCATGGCTCGCAGTATAAGCCTCAACGTTCTTCTAGGCTGCCTCCAGCAATCGAGCCATCTTCATAACTTCCTGTAGGGACCGATTTCCCTTTTCCAGGAGTCGCTCATGGATGTGATTTGAACAGAAGCTGGACACCAGCCCATCACGGATGAGTTCCTCTTGATAGACTGCTGCAGTCACATCCATTCACCTACAGGCTCGTCCCAGCTCCCTCATGGCCCTCAACAAGTCATCGATGGACTCACCGGGGGCCATGGTGTCGGGTGACCAGCTGGTAACGTTCAAACATGGGAACACTGCATTACTGCCATAGCAGGGCCATTGCTTCATCGTATTTTTCACAGTCCCATATTATTTGGTAAGCTTGGTGGTCCACTGATGAAAATGCCATATCATACTTGTTTATGTCTGTAGAGATCTTGTGGCAATTCATGTAGGCCTTTAAGCCATGCAACCACATATCAAACTTGATGGAGGCCTCTGGATCCATGGGATCGGCCTCCAGCTTCTCCACTAAGATCACCTTGGCAAGTACTCTGGACATTAAATTGTTGCATGATCAATAACCACAAACAGAATAAAGCAACTGATTAAAGGTTTTAATATCCAAAAACATTGGCCATGTCTCTACTTACTGCTGGCCCAGATCCAAGGCTGATATGAAGGGAGGAGACTAGGGCTATCAGCCTTTATTGGGAATCTACGGGGAGGAGTTACAGGGTCAGAGGCAGGCCATCCTGTACAATGTAGTGAGGTCATACCTGCACTTCCGTGTTCCACCACAATCTGCTTGCGCATTGGCGCAGGTACCCCGGGATGAGCATCGGGAGGCTTGTTGAGCTTCCCAGGCTGGTACAAGATCTTGAAGTTGTAGGTGGACAGTTTAATTCTCCTCCTCAGGATCTTGTCGTTCTTAATTATTCCCAGCTGTTTGTTGATAAACATAAATGCAACTGCACGTTGGTCAGTCAGCAAGGTGAATGGTTTGCCGGCTGGATAATGCCTCCAGTAGTGCACAGCTTCCACTATAGCTTTGACCTCTTTCTCAATGGCTGAGTGCCAGAGTTCTGGGCCCTGGAGAGTATGCAAGAAAAATGCCACTGTCCTTCTCGCCTAGTTAAGCGTGGCAGCCAGCGCAAATTTGGATGCAATGCTCTCCACTTGAAATGGGATGGATTCATCTACAGCATGCATTGCTGCCTTGGCCATGTCACCTTTGATGTGAGTGAAGGCCGCCTGGGCTCTGCCGATGGGGAAAAGTAGTAGTTTTTATCAGAGGGTGGGCTTTGTCAGCATAATTAAGGACCCATTATGCATAGTCTGAAAGAACCCCAGGCACCTTTTCAGGGCCTTGAGATTATGGGAGAGTGGGAGCTCCATCAAGGGCTGCATGCACTCAGGGTTGGGTCCAATGACTCCATTCTCCACCACGCACCCTAGTATAGCCAGACACGAAGTGCAGAACATGCATTTCTTCTGGTTCATTTGTGAGATTAAGGGCTTTAGCTGTCTTGAGGAATTTTTGCAGGTTAGCATCGTGACGGGCACAGATGGTCATGTTGTCCAGGTAGGGAATGGTCATCCACTGTTCGGTCCATCTCCCTCTGGAAGAATGAAACCCCATTCGTGACTCCAATGGGAACCCTCAGGAAATGCTAGAGGCGGCTGCCCACCTCAAACACCATGTATGGACTCTCTTCTGGACAGATTAGGAGTTGGTGATAGGTCGACTTGAGGTCAGTGGTGGAGAAGACCCGGTATTGGGCAATCTTATTCACCATGTCGACAAGGCGGGGAAGTGGGTAGGAGTCCAAGAGAGTGAACCGGTTGATGGTCTGGCTGTAATCTTTGACTATCCTGTGCTTCTCTCTGCTCTTTACCACTACCACTGCCCTCTCCAAGGGCTGGTGCTAGCTCTATGAAGCCCTTTGCCAGGAGTCGCTTAACCTCAGCCTTGATAAAGGCTCTGACCCCGGGATTGTATAGCTTGCTCTTAGTTGCTACAGGCTTACAATTGGGGGTTAGGTTTTCGAACAGGGTGGGCGCGGTGGGGCCTGGAGGGTGGACAGACACAGGTCATGACCAGTGGGCAGTGTTCAGGTCACTGATTGGCTGTGTTCAGAGAGACAGGCGGGTGGTTTAAAATTTGGTTATTATGGACCATGAGGGAGGCATGGGGGATGTGATATTCCATCAGAACACTTAAGTTGGCACTGGAAGTCCAGCTCCAGTATAACTGGTGCACAGAGTTGGGGCATAATGAGTAATTTAAAATTCTTGTACCTGGTGCCACTCACAGTTAACATTACTGTGCAACCACTGATTGAATTTTACAGAGTTTTCTCAATCCTTAGGGTCAGTATCAAGCTTCTCCACTCGAAAAGCCTTGTCCATGGCACATTAATATAGCGATTAAACTGTAGTGCTATCAATTAGACCTGACAGGCCAGAAGTCAAGATTAATAGGCTTTAATTGCTATAAACCTACAGGGATAGCTTACATGCTGTTGGCCTGATTCCAAGGCAATACTGAGAGAGGGGTTACAGCATCGGGGTGGCCAACCAGTACATTGCATATATTACAGTGTTCCACCACAATCCCTTAACACCAGCTCCATAGCCAAAAAAGCCCAACAGTACCTCTTACTTCATGTAAAGGCTGAGGAAAGTTCATCTCCCACCCTCCATCCTCACTACATTTTACAGAGGATGTATTAAGAGCATCCTGTGCAACTGCATCACCACCGCCTGGTTTGGAAACTGTACCACCTCGGACTGCAATACCCTGCAGAGGATAGTGAAGGCAGAGGAAGTGACCATTGGGGGCTCTCTTCCGACCAGGAAGGGCATCTACAACACTCAATGCAAGTGAAAGGCAATAAGCATTGGGAAGGACTCCACACACCCCTCATGTAAATTGTTCTCCCTTCTGCCATCTGGTAGGAGTTACCATACCACTCGCACCCTTACGTTCAGATTGAGCAACAGTTTTCTCCCCCCGAAGCCATCAGACTCCTGAATTCCCAGAATATTTGTGGATTACGTACCGTGGACTTTTACTGTATACGTCTTAATATTTTAATATTTCAACGTGCTTAATTTCTATACTAACTTATATTTACATATATCTGCTCCGTGGTCCTGGAGAAATGCTATGCTATCTCGTCTTTACTGAGCGAACATGGTATGAATGATAAATAAAGGGGACTTGACTTGGGTTTGATGGAAATGTGAACCAATACGCTTTTGCAGTGTTTGAGAAGTATACAGCACTTGAAGAAGAGAGTAGTAGTGGAAGGAAAGTATTCTTCCTGCAGGTCCGTGACTAGTGGAATACTGCAAGAATCTGTTGTGGGTCCCCTGTACTTGGTGATTTTTTTTTAACTGACCTGGAGGAAGAGGTGGATGGATGGGCCAGTAGTTTGCTGATGACATGAAGGCTGGAGGCGTTGTGGATGGTTATAGACAGGATGCAGAGATGGGCGTAAAAGTGGCAAATGGAATTCAATCCAGACAAGTGTGAGGCGATGCATTGTGGAAGGATAAACCAGAAGGCTGAGTACAGGGTTAATGGTCAGATACTTAAGAGTGTGGATGAACAGAGGGACCTTTGGGTCCAAATCCATACATCCTTCAAGGTCACCGCACAGGTTGATAGGATCATTAAGAAAGCCTGTGGGATGCTGGGCTTCATTAATAGAGGGATTCAGTTCAGGAATAGAGAAGTCATGTTGCAACTCTACAAATCTCTGGTGAGATCTCACTTACAGAATTGTGTTCAGTTCTGGTCATTTCATTACAAGAAGGATGTGGGAGCTATAAACCAGGTGCAGAGGAGATTTACCAGCATGTTTCCTGGTTTGGAAAATGTCTTATGAGGCAAGTTAGCAGAGCTGGGACATTTTTGAGTGTAGAAGGATGAGAAGAGAATTAATTACGGCCCACGGGATTATGAAGCATAGAGTGGATAACAAGTGCCTGTTTCCCAGGGCAGGATGTGCAAACACCAGAAGACATGAGTACAAAGCAAAGGGAGGGAAGTTTAGGGAAGACATCAGGAGTAAGTTTGTATGCAGAGAGTTGTGGGTGGCTGGAAGGCCTTGCCAGGGATGGAAGTGGAGGCTGAAACATTAGGGGCGTTTAAGAGACTCTTAGACAGGTGCATGGATGAAACAAAAATGGAGCAGGATATAGAACTGACTAGATTTCTCTTCAAACTCTAATTGGAGACTCAATGGGACAAATACTGCAATGCAGAACTTTTAAAAGAGCATACTATGATTTTTTTCATTTATTATGACAGCATTTCCTTATTCACTTGCAATTATGCCCACGATGAACTCATGAAATAACCTTGAAACTAATTAAGTAGCTATTAAAGTTAGGGGGAGGTCACATGATGCAGAGGAGGGAGTAGATGTAGAAACCAGAGCTCCAGGAAAAGTAGCAGAAAAAGCAGATAAATCAGTCAGGAAAGCTAAGAGAGGGGGCATGCCACGCGATGACGTGGGTTTAGATTTATAATCCCAGCTCAGCTCAAAAAAGTTAAGAAAAAGTAATATAAAAGGTTGTAAAAGTTACATATATGAAAGAACTGTCTGAAGACACACAGAAGACATCAACAATGCCAGCAAAGAAGGATAAAGAACTTACTGTTGTACAAGAAACTGAACTAGTAAAAGAAGAGATGAAGTAAAAGAAAGGATTGTGGAGCTCTTCGTCAGGTAGTATCCAAAGGAGAGAGGCCAGAAGCCGGGGAGACCTTGGACACTGCTGCACAGGGTCTCCCTTGGCAATGGCCACCGACATCGGGTGAAGAAGTGACTCTGCAGATGCACGACTCCTCGCACACGCGCAGAGCACAAAAAAATGGAGGAAATTTTTAAGAAGGTTCCAGACACCCAAGAAGTAGCAAAGGGAAGAACAAGATTGATCTACAATCAAGAAAAAAGTAGAAAAAGGTCCAGAAGCTTCTTCATCCAAGTTAATTAAAGCAAATATTAGATTTTTTTGGATAATTCATGAAAGTGTTATCTGATGAAGTAAGGAAGAATGGTGATAAAATGGAAAGATTAATGCAACAGGTGGCCACTAGATTTGAAATGGTGGATGGCAAAATTAAAGGGAATGAATTTGAGATTCATAATCTGAAAGACCAAGTGAAGAAAGTACAAGCAGAAGCAGCTGCTGGGCATGATCAGTTAATGCCAAAAAATAGTCATTTTGGAAAATTTCAGTGGAAAGAATAATATCAAGATTGTGGACTTAAAGAAGGGAACGAGGGTCAGGACTTGAAAAAAATGTCTGCAGTGGTGGATACTGGAATGTTTGGGTGAGGTTGCATTTCAAGGTGATTTGGAGATTGAACGAGTCCATAGGGCATTGAGACCTAAGCCTCAGCCTGACCAAAGGTCCCGTCCAATACTTGTCAGATTCCTTCTATATGAAGTAAGAGAGATATTGGAGCTGGCAGCGAAACAAGCTAAAGAAAGACAATCACCTTTGATTTATAATGGAAATTAGATTTTTTTTTTAAATCCAGATGTAAGTTTTGATTTGTTGAAAAAGAGAAATGAGTTTAATCCAGTTAAAGATATATGGTGGAAAAAAGGCTATGCCTTGGTTTTGAGATATCCAGCTGTTTTGAAAGTATTCGTCCTGGGAGGGAGGAATAGATTTTTTACTGAGCCTAATGAAGCAAAGGTATATGCCAATTCATTGCCTGTTAAAGATCAGCAGATGGTTGTAGATACTTGAATCCATTATACAACTGAGAGGTTTTGCTGTAACTGAAAATACATTGAGTTTCGAGAGAGTTAAAAAAGGGGAGGAAGGTTTAACCTATATTGTGCATGATCTAATATACTGGATAAGATTAATGGATTAAAAGGCCTATTGATATGCTTATAGTAAGGGATGGTATGATGTTTCGAGTGAGTTAGTGGGGAATGTGATGCTGACCACTATGCTATCATGGGCACTAATGTGACTAGATTTGCATCCTGTATAGATCAGGGTGATAGAGAAGCTTTAACATCATGTGTCTCTGGGGTTTTCCTTATCTTTCTTACTTTTTCTTCCTTTTTTAGCTTTTCTCTTTTTGGTTCTTAGCCTGGACTGTTTATAGATGCAAGATAATATATGGAGAGGGTTGGGTTGGATGGGGAGATGGAGGGGGATGCTGGAGTGATATAGGTTTTAATTTTGATGTCTAACAATAAGGAAATTGTCATTTATTAGTATTAATATTAATGGAATTCAGAATCCGATAAAGAGAAAAATCTTATTGAATTATCTGAAAAAAAAACTAAAGTGGATGTGGCTTTTGTACAAGAAACTCATTTAACAGAAATAGAACATATGAAATTAAAGAGAGACTGGGTAGGAGGAGTATTCTCTTCTTCATTTAATTCTGAAGTTAGAGGAGTAGCAGTATTAATAAACAAAAGTCTACCAATTGAAATATTGGATGTAATAACTGATATATTTGATGATAAATTGCAAAATATATTCTGAATATTGGACCTCAATTCCAGGTTGGATAGATCAGGAAAAATCATGGTTAAAAATAAGGTGACAAAAGATGTGAAAAATTTTATGAATGAAATGAAACTTGTTGATAGTTGGAGGAAGGTGCATCCTGATATTAGAGATTATTCATTTAATTCTTATAGGCATAAGACATATTTCTGTATAGATATATTTTTAATCGCCTCTCAACTCCAGACAAGAGTTCATAGTATTAAATATCAGACAAGGATATTGACTGACCAGTCACCTTTAGTTATGTCAGTTTTACTGGAGGAGGAGCAAAATATGGGTTATAGATGGAGGTTTAATGCAACATTGTTGAAAAGGAAAGATTTTTGTGACTTTACAAGGCAACAAATAAAACTTTTTATGGACCTGAATGAACATTCTGTAACTAATAAGTCTGTGGTATCGGATTCTTTGAAGGCTTATTTAAGAGGACAAATAATAAGTTAAACGGCTAAGGTTAAAAAAGAATATATATCTGAAGTTAATTCTTTGGAAAAGGAAATAATAAAGATGGAAAAAGAATTGCAAAATTTAGGGAATGCTGAACAAAGGAAAATGTTGGATTGAAAGAAATTGAAATTTAATACAATACAAATATGCAGAGTACAGAGGGACACAAGATGAACCTGACAAAAATATTACAAAATGGGAGATAGAGCACATAAAGTTTTAGCATGGCAATTGAAGATTGAACAAGTATCAAGAACAATAGTAGCTGTAAAAGAAGATTTAGGTAATCTTACATATAAAACATGAGGTATTAATGATGTGTTTATGAAATTCTATAAGAAATTCTATAAATCAGAATCTTTAAAGGATGGGGATAAAATTGATGAATATTTGTCCAAAATTACTTCAACACAGTAAAGCATAGAAGACAGAAATAACAAATCCATTTACAGTTACACAATTATATGATATATTGATGTTTTTACCAAACAGTAAGGCTCCAGGGGATGATGTTTCTCTTCAGAGTTTTAGAAAGAATTTAAAGAGTTCTTAATTCTGATATTTATGGGGTTGTAATATCAAATGGAAGATCTTTGGGACTTACCTGAGTCGTTTAAAACTGCATTAATAACAGTTATTCCAAAAAAAGGGGAAGGACCCTTTGCTTCCATCTTCACATAGCTCAATTTCATTATTGAATATTGATTATAAAATTTTGTCCAAACTAATAGCTAATATATTAGCTAAATGTTTACCTAAATTGATTAATATGGACCAAATAAGTTTTATTAAAAATAGAAGATCAGTGGATAATATTGTTAAATTTTTAAGTTTAATAGATATGGCTCAGAAAAGAAATATTCCATCAGTGGCTTTAGCTTTAGAAGCAGAAAAGGTATTTGATAGATGAGAATGGGATTATTTATTTAAAGAAATGAAGGTTTTTGGAATTCTGACAAATTTTATAAATTGGGTAAGAGCAACGGCTAAAGTGATTACAAATAGGCAAATAGCAAAATCTTTTTTTGTTGGAAAGATGATCTGGACAAGGATGTCCATTATCTTTTTTATTTGCATTCACTATAGAACCTTTTGCTGAGGTGATTAGAAGTGATAATGAGATTGAGGGCTTTAAGATACATAATAAAGAACAAAATTAGTCATTTTGCAAATGATGACATATTATATCTTACAAACCCTGAAAGTTCATTACAAAAATTAAATTATCGATTGGCAGAGTATGAGCTGGTATCAGGTTACAAGGTAAATATTGATAAAAGTGGCAATGATTGAGACAGACTATGTTCAAGTTAAGAAAAGGACAAAATTTAAATGGCAGATTGGTGCAATTAAATGTTTAGGAATTAATGTTGATAAGAATTTAAATAATTTATTTAAATTAAACTATATACCTTTATTGAGGAAAATTAAAGAAGATTTATTAAGATGGAAAGATTTGCCAATTTTTTTAATGGGAGGGATTAATTGTGTGATGAAGAATCTTTCCTGGAATACCTTTTTCAATCTTTACCAATTTTTGCACCAATAATGTTTTTTTCAGGATTTAAATAAAAGTGTGAGATTTATTTGGAGGGATAAAGCACCTCGGATGGCATTGGAAAAATTAACATGGAAATTTGATCGAAGGACTTCAATTGCTTAATTTTAAAAATTATTATTAAGTGGCTCAACTCAGATTTATGTCTTCTTGTTATCAGACCGATGAAAACAGTGCATGGGTGCAAATTGAAATGAGTAAAATTGGAGAAAGTAATTCTAAACACATTTTATCTAAATGGTGTAAGGGATTATTAAAAGGAAAATCAGATCCACCAGTTTTGAAGCATAGACTCAAGGTATGAAATGGAGAACATGTAGAAAGAGGAATGAAGAATCATCAATTGGCTAAAATGATGTTAAATCAAAATCCTTTAATTCCTTTTAATTGTATAATGGTATAATTGTGGAATATTTTAAAAAAGGGATTGTTTTTTTGGGATCGGTTTTATTGACTTTTGATCAATTGAAAGATAAGTATAATATACCACATAATACTATTATTTCTTATGATCAACTTAAATCATATTTTGTTTAAATATGGAGGAATTTTAAATTGCCAGAACAAAGTCCACTTGAATATCTAATAACAGATACATTTATTTAAAGATTTATTACTAATATTAAAATCAAATTACAAGACACTATTCAGAAAAAAGGATTTATTCAAATCCAAATCTAGAGGGAAAAATATTTAAATATACAGATTCAAGAAAAAGTATGGCAAAATTATGCTATGAAAGTGTAACTAATACAATTAATGTTAGTGATCAAATTGGTACAATTTAATTTTTTACATCAATTATACTCCATACAAATTGCATGCACTTCATTCGAATTGTTCTGATCAATGCTTTAGATGTAATAAAGAAGTAGGATCTTTCCTGCATGCAGTCTGGCCATGTGAAAAGGTAGATAAGTTTTGAAAAGGATAGAAGTATTTTATTGGGACGAGTTTTGAAGATGCAAATTGTGAAGGATCCCACAGTATTTTTATTGGGAGATATTTCCCAATTGAAATTAGATATTTTTCAAAAGAAGTCTTTAAGTGTAGCAATGGCAATAGCAATAGCAATAGCAAAGAAATCTACAGGCGTAACATGGAAATCTGGTGATATTGTGGGGTTGAATAGATGGCGAATGGAATTATTAAATTGTATACCATTAGAGAGAATAACACATAATTTACGAAATCAACCAGAAAAATTTGATAAGATTTGGAAACCCTAATGAATTTTATTGCTACTACTTTACCTGCAGCGTCCACCACGCCCCTGTCCAACCCGCCCTAATTAGTTATGGTTTAAGATTGTTATGTTCACAAATTAATTAAAAGATATAGGCTTATTAGATAGGCTTTTTCTTTTTTTTCCTACTTTTTTGGGGAGAGAGGGGGTGGGTGGGGGGAGGGAGTGGGTGGATGGGGAGAGCAGGAAGGGGGTGGGTTCGGGGGAGAAAATATATAAAAATTATATTATTTTTGTGTTGTACTTTTATAATTTTTGTTATGGATAAATACTGTACATGTTTTGACGCAAATGGAAAATAACATATTTAAAAAAGGAAAGCTAAGAGAGTAAAAGAATCAAAAACAAACAGAAATGAAAAGGGTAATAGGCAAGAAAGAAATGGGGAGGAAAGAAAGAAAATCCACCTTGGTGGTCCAATGTCCTATAATGACCAGAAGAGGTGGCCTGGTGGTGATGAAGATAGCGGGTCCTGCATGAGGGAAGGCATCTCACCAAAATCGGTGAGGGATGGCTGGGATGGTGGCGGGGCCCACTTATTGATGGGTCCAGAGAAGTATACAGTGTCACGAGAGCGACACTGCCTGAAGCACGAGAAGAGCCCATGAGAGCAACGCTGCCCGCAGCAGGGACAGTGAGCCAGCGGGAAGAGTGAGCCCGGTCATGTGTCGGAGGCTTCGGGGAGTGGTGTAGAGAGCCACGGGAGCGACACCACCAGCAGAGCAGAATGAGCCCTGTGGGTGGTGGGAGTGGAGAGCAGGCAGCACAGGAGTTTTGGACCTCATGTCGGAGGCATTGGGGAGTGTCACAGTTTGTGAGGAGGAGGTCAACAGGTGTGGCACCCCAATGTTTCAGGCAGGGAGGAGAAGGAAGCTGCATTGTGGGGAGAGGGAGGGCTTGAATCCCCCCCCCCCCCACCAATATGTGATTGGATGGAGGCTGTGGTGGAGGCCTCACAAAACAGAACTTAAAAAAATCTTAAAAGAACTTTCGATGGAGATGGGAAAATTATGAAGGGAGCTGAGGTGGAGGAGAGGTCGAGGAGCTTGAAGATAGGGTAGGGAAAATAGAAAATGATAGAGATGCCTGGGTAAAAGAGAAAGAAAAGATGTGGAAGATTGAAAGGGTGAAGGAGGGAGTTGAGGGAAGGATCTGGTGGCTTTCTTCAGGAAATGGATCCCTATTATATTGGGGCAGGAAAGAGTGGAGGGGAAACCTCAAATAGAAAGGGCCCACCAATCCCTCTTCCCATGGCTGGGTCCGGGTCAGAGACCTCACTCTGTCCTGATTAGACTCCTGAGGTATGAGAATAGAGAGCAGATTCTTCAAGTGGCAGCTGTGGATGTGAGGGAAAGATGAGGTGCGGTGGAGTTTGAAGGGGGTAAAGTTCGTTTTTTTTTATCAGTGGAGTGCTACTAAAAAGGCGTAAGGAATTTGACCCAGTCAAGAAGCTCCTGAAGCAAAAGAGAGTTGATTTTACACTGATTCATCTGGCAACCCTGAAATTGTTGTTGCCCGCGGAGGGGAGGAGGGCTGGGAAGAAGATTTTTACAGAGGCAATGAGGTATATAAATCCCTTAATTGACAGTCCCTGAAGAAAGCCATCAGGAAGAAAATTAAAGATAAAGGATGATCTGCCTGTAAATACTATAGTTATAACAAAAAATGATTATTGTACTTTGCTTGTTATTAATGTAAAACCTGCCGAGGCTGGGGCCACTGCCTCCCCCTCGTTTCTGCCCGGACCAGGGCCTCTGCCTGCCTCACTCTCCCAAGGCCGGGCCCTTTAGTTGCCCATTCAGAGCCAGCTCTCCAGCGCATAACATAACGTCCTGTTTTGCGGAAACTGCCAAAATATTTGGCCTGGAAGTCAGCCTGAAGAAAACTGAGGTCCTCCATCAGCCAGCTCCCCACCATGACTACCAGCCCCCAGCCCCCCCCCCCCCCACCCACATCTCCATCAGGCACATAAAACTCAAAATGGTCAACCAGCTTACCTGTCTCGGCTGCACCATTTCATTGGATGCAAGGATCGACAACGAGATAGACAACAGACTCGCCAAGGCAAATAGCGCCTTTGGAAGACTACACAAAAGAGTCTGGAAAAACAACCAACTGAAAAACCTCACAAAGATTAGCGTATACAGAGCCGTTGTCATACCCATACTCCTGTTCGGCTCCGAATCATGGGTCCTTTACCGGCATCACCTACGGCTCCTAGAACGCTTCCACCAGCGTCGTCTCCGCTCCACCCTCAACATTCATTGGAGCGACTTCATCACCAACATCGAAGTACTCGAGATGGCAGAGGCCGACAGCATCGAATCCACGCTGCTGAAGATCAAACTGCGCTGGGTAGATCATGTCTCTAGAATGGAGGACCATTGCCTTCCCAAGATCGTGTTATATGGCGAGCTCTCCACTGGCCACCGAGACAGAGGTGCACCAAAGAAGAGGTACAAGGGCTGCCTAAAGAAATCTCTTGGTGCCTGCCACATTGACCACCGCCAGTGGGCTGATATCGCCTCAAACCGTTCGGCGGGCAGCAACCTCCTTTGAAAACCGCAGACCCCACCTCACTGACAAAAGACAAAGGAGGAAAAACCCAACACCCAACCCCAACCAACCAATTTTTCCTTGCAACCGCTGCAACCATGTCTGCCTGTCCCACATTGGACTTGTCAGCCACAAACGAGCCTGCAGCTAACGTGGACATTACCCCTCCATTAATCTTCATCCGTGAAGCCAAGCCAAAGAAAGAAGAAGAAAAATGTAAAACCTAAATAAAAAATTGTTGGGAGCTCTGTGGCAGTTAGGGCAGCTGTGAAGTGGGTAGATGGGTACAATGATCACACTCCAGGATATGGAGGGAGATAGTGCCAAGGTTTTGTGCATTGGTGCTGGGGGGGGGGGGGTGGGTTGGTATTTGCAGATATTTTTTGTCTTTCTATATATTGTTGGTTTTAGTTTTTTTAGTTTAGATTTTGTTTGGAGCAAAGTCGTCTGCACCAGAGATCTACAGCAGATAAGCAGGACAGAAGATAAGCATCGGGGTAAAAAAAAGGAAGGGGAGGAAAATTATGGAAGGGCTCTGGTATGATAGATAAGCCAATTTGTAAGTTTAAATGTGAATGGGATGAACGGAATGACAAAGATAGTTTTGGCACACCTTAAAAAATGCAGGCAAATATAGTATTTTTACAGGAAATTTACCTTACAAATCAAGAATATATAAAGTTACGGGTGGCGTTGTCTTCCTTTAGATCCAGAGCCAGGGGAGCGGCTATTCTGATAGGGAAGAATGTTCCATGGTGGTCCAGGGTGTGGTTGCTGATCCAGCCGGGTGATTTGTGATGGTGCATATACCCAAACCATGGACACTTATGAATATATACACCTAGAAGTTTGATGATGAATAATTTATACAAGATATATTCTTGATGGTAACAGAGGGGTGCAGGCTTGATTGGAGGGGATTTCACGTTTTGTCTAGTTCCTGTCATGGACAAGCCACCAAAGAAATTAATGAGGGCCAAAGCGTCTAAGTCTTCCTTTCCCTTTATGAAAGAACTGAATTTAATAGATGTCTGGAGAAGGCAGAATCTGAGAGAAAGAGATTATTCCTTTTACTCAAGGCTACACGATTCCTACACCAGAATATTTTTTGGCATAGTAGGATAGTGGGGACTGAGTACACAGCTCAATTGCTGTGGAACCATTCACCCATTCCTCTATCCATTGTAATGCCAGATAATCAGGCCATGGTATATAGATGGCACCTGAACTCATTGATGTTGGGAAAACTGGAATTTTGTAGCTTTGTCAGAGCTGATAGAATTGTTCAGTGAGACAAATTGCCCCTCTACTGATGATAATTTCTTAATATGCGACACAATGAAGGCTCATTTAAGGGGCCAGATAATTGGATATACAAAAGGTATCAAAAAAGGACACATGAAGGAAATCAATAATTTGGAAAAGGAAATATCCCAATTGGAAAAAGACTATCAAAGAGCGGGTTCAGAAAGAAAAATATAGGAACTTAATGAATAAGAAGCTCAAATATAGTACAATGCAAACATATAAGAATGAAATGTTGATCTTAAGATCTGGACAACATAATACATTACAAACATATAGAACAGAGATAGCACCAATGAAAACTAAGCAGAGATATTATGAGTAGGTGAAAGGGCTCATAAGGTTCTTGCTTGTGTTACAGAGTCCAGAAGACCCCAAATACCAGTAGCAACAGATATGCACAACACAGGGTTACTTAAACAAAAGTAGTTTTTAATTATATTTGAACAAGAAAACAGAATTAAACTTTAACTTATTACTTAACCTACCTAACTACTTAATTTCCCCCTTTAATACTAAGTGCAGGTGTGTGTGATGTATATTTTAAGATTAGAAAAGTTCTTTGGTTCACAGCCCAATCTCACTGGTTGCAGGCAATCCTTGTACTGTGCGCAGAAGTTAGCATTAACAAAATTCACCAGTCTTGGTGCTTAACAGGCAAATGGTTACCACTCAGGAGGGTTCTTGCTGGTTTTCAAAGAGAGATTCCTTTTCCAGGACATCAGTCTTGCTGATGAAACTTGCCCCCTTCAGGGTTCTCCAGATGATCCTCTTTCTTTCAGAACACCTTTCACACAGCCAATCTCCTCCTTTGACCAGGCATACTTCCAAAGTTTGCCAGCTTGTCCCTCTGGAACTGATTTATGCCTCTCTACTCTCTGTTTCACACCCTCCGTCTCTGAGAGCAAAACTGTTCTGCCTGCAAAAATCACATCCTCTCCCAAGCAAGCTGTATTCTGCAACTTTGGTGCTTTCTGCAAAAAGAATTCTGCAAAAGTCCTGCAAAGATTCTGTGTTTTAAAATGAGCAACCTGTTCTAACAATTCCGCCCAAGCCATCTCTAAATACTCTGTCACACTTGGCAATTCAAAGCAGAACAATTTCAAGAATTATTAATGCAATTAAAACAGAGTCAAATGTGATTATTGACAAACCTCATAAAATTAATGAAGCTTTTATACAATTTTCTCAGTTATATAAATCCGTGTTTCAGAGAGATGATAATAAAAAAAATTTAAATTGTCACAAATAATAATAAGTTAACTGATGTTAACTTTACAAGAGCAAATGGAGTTGGATGGCCCTTTCACAACAATGGAGGTGTGGGAAAAATTAAACATTACAAATCTCTAGGAGAGGATGGGTTCCACTAAATTTTATAAAGAATTTAAAAACTTATTGATTCCCTCTTTTATGGATAATGGTAACACCAAAAATAGATAGAGACCCTTTAAAGCCATTGTCCTACAGACCAATTTCCTTGTTAAATGTAGATGATAGGATAGCTGCAAAAATTATAGCTAATAGATTGACAAAATTTTCTTTTTCTTTTCCAATCTTTTTATTATTATTATAATTTATAAACACATACAGTTCAAAGAGATATGAAAAATACATAGTAAATAACGAATTAATACAGAGATATTAAACAATAATATTGCAGAATAAAAATATACTTTTTAAAAAAATTTTTGATCAGTTTAGAGTATGAACTATCTCTAAAAAAAATGAAATAATTAATAAAAATATATAAAAAAAAGAGAGAAAAAAACCCCAAAAAGGAAGAAAAAACAAATCTGAATTAAAAACTTTAAAAAAAATACCTACCGATATAGCTAAACCACGCCGATCACTCCGATCTCATCTAACAGCCCAATTATCATACATAATCATAAAAAGAAAACAGAGCCAGATCAACTCACCACAAATGAAAATATTGAATAAATGGTCGCCAGGTTAACTCAAACTTAGAAGGGGATTCATAGACAGAGTTTCTAATTTTCTCTAAATTTAAACATAGTATAGTTTGGGTAAACCATTGGAAAACAGTGGGAGGATTATCCTCTTTCCAATTCAATAGTATAGATCTTCTAGCCATTAGTGTAAGAAAAGCAATCATACGATCCACAGGAAGAGATAAATAAGTCAAATCTATCATAGGTAATCCAAAAATTGCAGTAATGGGATGTGGTTGTAAATCAATATTCAAAACGGTAGATATAATGGAAAAAATTTCCTTCCAATAATTCTGTAAAGAGGGACAGGACCAAAACATATGTGTAAGGGAAGCTATTTCCAATTGACATTTACCACATATAGGATCGATATGAAAATAAAAGTGATGGAGTTTATCTTTAGACATATGAGCTCTATGAACAACTTTAAACTGTATCAGTGAATGTTTTGCA